>NW_015151785.1:48882-158532 GCF_000732505.1 Cyprinodon variegatus | reverse complement strand
TGTATATATGTGTGTGTGTGTGTGTTTAAGCATCATTAATCAGTGCCTACTTATTCTTCCCTCACAAACTCACTATTTACCAATTAGGTTGTGTCATGTTTCAGAATCACAAGAGATATTTGACTTTTTCTTTTACTTTTCTCGAACATCAACAAAAGTTAACCCACAGAAGATCATAATTTATAGACAGCACATACATCATAAATGATGCAGAGGCCTATTTGCAAAAATGACCATATCAGGTCTATTCTCCAGCCAGGTTAAAAAAGTCGTCCTCGGACCAGATTCTGTTTTTTTTTTTTACTATGCATTTTATGATGACATGTAGCAAACAAGACCTTGTTTGCTATCTTGGCTTTTTTGGTCATGGCCCAGTTACACCATTTTTTGTTTTGTTTCCATTTTTGTTTTCATCGGCTAAAGATCTGAGCGGTCATCTGCTGCAGATTTAGCTCCATTGATAAAATTGAATACATCTATTTAACAAAACCTTAAACTTTGAAACCTTGTTGGTCTCAAGAGCCATAAACCTGCAAATTTATCTCCTCTGCTTTTTGATTAAATATCCTATGTTGAAAGGAGGTAGGTGGTATGGCCAGTAAATGTATGGCATCTAAACATATGCTAAAATTTGTTCATGTGCTGATTGAAAATCTGTAACACAGCTAAGTATGACCTAGAGCTGCACCTTAGATCAGGTAAAACAAAAGGTCTTAAACTAAAAGTAAACAGAGCCAGGATTAAAACCCTAAGTGTTGAATGAGCACTGTGAGCCTGTCGTTACTCATCAGTGAGTTAACCTCACAGGACTTGACCAGGCTGCAGAACCAGTTCCACACAAAGAAACCCTGTGATTAGAGGTTGACTAACTGGTTGTTAAGCACTGACTGATATGACAGCACCACTATGGATGAATACAGGTAGCAATGCCTTGAACTAAACATGTTCGTCTTAGACCATGAATCAGACTAAAGTTACAACTGGTGTTTTTCCCTGTTTTTTTTTTTCTTTTAATTGTAACGTTCAACAGCGGTTTGACGTCAATCCAACAACATAAACGTTTACTGAATATGTTCCTGTAGCAGTCTGTTTTAAAAGGGATTAAGGATATGTTAACAGGAGCCAAAGTGTCACTAATTGATCAGGTGGACATTTAAATCTCCTGTAATCCGTTTTCTAAACCTTATTTTCCTCACCATAGTTATATCATAATTTACATTGGGTGTAGACTCTCAAGTCTCTCATGACCTCCTTGTAAAAGGTATTTTGTGTGAGTTTCAGCTCTGCCAGCCCCAGCATGCTCTCTGTTGATTGTAGGTGGTGCAAAAAAAAAAACAGGCCCTCTCTTTACAAATTCATGTTTCAGTGGAAGTGAAACCGGCTGCGAAAGCTTTCATTCCACTCACTCAAGTCCCTCATTCTGTAGTTTCTCCTTTTTTTTCCCTCCCCTCTTCTGTGCCCCTCCTCACTCTTCCTTTCTATTTTTTTTTTTGTTTCTAACTTGCAGGCACACCAGGCTTTTCAGCTTGATAGACAGTCTCTGGCCCCCAGCGACGTCTCTAAAAGATCATGGAATCTCACTTAGTATGCCAAATGTAAGTTCTCATTGTAGTAATAATAGTTTAATCCCCTGAGAAACTGCTATTCATCACCTTTCATCCACGATTGATGTGCAAATATATTTTAATGGGAGTGTCTATAAAGGCAAAACTTTTTGTCTTTATCATTATTGTGTAGAAGTATACACAGATGACAATGCAATTACTATATTTCTTTAGTACAACAGAAAAATATGCAATCAGCTTTGATCTGAATTTACCAAGATCATATATATTAACAAAGGTTCTTTATTTTGAGAATACAACAATGAGAATAGGGTGTATAAAATTAACATAGCATGGTAATAAATTAGCAATACTATCACCAAGTCACAGGCTGATACCAACTTTAATAGGATTAAATGAATCGCATGTATAAGGCGAAAGCAGATATTTGGATTCAGTAAATAAAGAGCACATGCTGTTGCTGCCTAACATTAGATAAATAAGTAAACTTGTTTGTTTTAGGAAAGTTTGGATTATTTAGATATTATTTTTGTCAAAGTAAAAATAGTGACAGAAAATTGTTACTTCCTAAGAGGTTGACATGTACTTTTCTAAATAATTTGCTAAATCCCTCTCTGCCACAGACTGTGGTTGTTGGTGTTTTATTTAGAATTTTTGTGCAGTTTCTCAAAGAGGTAGCTGATGGTTTTCCTGCAGGAGAAGCTCACATTGGCACACCAGAAAGAAGTATCACAGCAGCACATTAACACTAACACAGAGGCTACTGCCCTTTTAACGTCTGATGTTTAATATGATATAGATTTTGTATCAAAGCGAATTTTTTTGTATGTTTGCTTTTTACTCTAGCTAAAGTAAACATCAGTGTGGAAAAACAGTTTTTTTACTCTTTGCGAATAAAAATATAACTAAGTAGAATTTTTCAGGTGCTTAAAGCAGGGGAACTAGGAGCCATATAATAAAAAGCATCGTTTCACAAACCTTTTTCTTTCAATTTGTTTAGTTTCAGTTTGTTCTGCATTGCTTGGTTATTTGAGAGGTCATAAGGAGACATTTGAGAGTTTTGTTATTCCTCTAAATTAAAGATGACAATGTATTCCACCAGTTAGGCTTGAGTAAATATTTCTCCTTCTCTTGAAAATGTGCACTTTTAAACTTAAATATTTTCACTTTACCCTGAATAACTATAGAACTGGGCTTATCAGCATGAGCTATGCTACATAATCTTTGCATTATGTAGCCGCGTACACCTTGATTGCATGGTAAAACAAGCCAAAGGTTTGCAACAGTTTCACAGATGCACTTGTTTACATTGAAGAATTAAGGAACAGGATTTTTGGCTGAAAGTGGGAAATAACAAATAATGCTCCATATTTCTTATGATTATTCATATAATAAAGTTTAGTTAGATAGGTGGGTGGGACCCGTGTGCTACTAGATTCTTTACCCACAGCTCCATTAATTTTATTATTTGATTATAACTCACAAACCTTTGATATGAAGTTTCTCAGAAAATTATGACATTACATAAGATGCATTCAAAAGTCTTTGTATTACAGAAATATATTCTACTAAAGATTTGTTAAATTTATATGTTGTTTAGTGTATCCATTCAGTATATTGTCTTTGCAACAGCTTTTCTTCTCTTTTTCTACAAATGCTGCAATTATTCACTTGTGTACCTTTTCCCTTCCCATTTTTTCCTTCAACTCAATTTTCCCTGAAATACAGCACTTTGTGAACACTCAGCTTTTTTTTCTACCGATTACTTTTTGCGGCTAACTATCCACATAACGTGTGTTTTTCAGTGTGTACAGGATAACCATGAAGTCAGCAGTCTTCCAAATGATTGTGTAATTTATACCATGGCTGTTTCCTGAAAAGCTGAAGTATTTATCAGCTGCCAGTTATAGTCTTAAATATTACCAGAAAAATCTGTAGAAACTTTCTGTATAATTTTTTTACTTTTCGAATTAGTAATTTTTCTTATCGATAATACTTTTCTGATTTTCCTGTACATTGGTTTAATTTTCTAGTTATTCTAAAGGACGGAAAGTTGGAAATCCTTTAGTGGTCAAACATTCAAATAACTACATAACAAGTATATTTGTGAAATTAATTTACCAAGAGTCACTTTTGGACTTTAATTTAATTTTGTATAATTTCTGAAATTCTTTCAAACTAGAAAACTAAGAATCCCGATTTTTCTTTAACATGTAGAATTCAAGTGTCCATCCTCTGCAGGAAATCAGATCTCAAGGTCCACCTCCAAGTTTCTGCTACCTACTGTCGGGTCAGCAGAGTTCAGTTGAGGTCACTCAAGGGCAAACGAGTTCACCACTGTACCTTCAACCCAGACAGCAGACCCTACGAGATATACTGCAGGTGGGAACTTTATCTCAGCAGTCACACTGGACCATTTGCATATACAGTTTTAATATATACTAACTCTTTTCTCCTTCAGAGCAAGACACAATCCTGTAGCTGCAGTTTTATTGCCACGGTTTTATATAAGAGAATGCAGGTATTTCTTCCACTTCACTTAAAACCATGTAAAAAATGTACTTATTCTCACTTTAGTAACAGAAAAGAGTAAATATTGGGTTTTCTGTGGCCCTCATTCATCTTGCTAAGATTATTTAAGCTAGCAAACTGATAAGGTTGAACTCTGACGTAAAGAGTAGTGCGCCTATCACTCTGTTTGGCCATCAGTACGAAGCCAGGCCATTCCTCATCACTGATTGGTGAGAACTTTAACCTTTGAACAACATGAGATAGCAGCTCAGATCAAAGTGCTGGACTTTAGCACACATTCACACCACCTTCCCATGTTATCTCCCTAGTTAACCAGCATTGTGTGCAACCTCTTTAATGAGTGATCTTGTCAATGGAGTTATTTTTTAAGGTGTGGATAGCCATCTTATTTCTACTTTGTAAGGTTTTGTCACGTAATATTTCCTTTAAATTCTCTTTGTAGGTCATTGTGTTTCTAAGTAATTCATTTCTGCCTTTGTGTGCTGTTCTGGTTCGACTTCAGAGCAGCGATGTAGGCCAGAGGGAGGTGTGGTTGGTGCTGACAGACCCCAGTCTTCAGGAGGAGCAGTCGGAGAGACCGTGCAGGCGAACAGTGGCTCTGTGTGTGAGCACTTCCTGTGTGCTCACTTCCTCTGTCCTCGAAGCACTGAATTCCCCTGCTGTCTGTAACATGTCGTTCAGAGATGCCATCAAAGAACATGGTAGTAGTGTTGTGACCTATCCATGTTAATGTTTCAAAGCACAGGATTGTGTGTACAAGTTGGGAGAAATCTGGAAGATTTACATTTATGATCAGATTTGTGACAATTTTATTGGTTTTAACAACAAAAAAGGCTGTATTACTATTAACTGATACATTTATTAATGTGTTTTATAATGCTACAGCTACTTCAGGGGAGTTTGAGCTATAAATAGAGTCAATACACTGTATAAAAAGTCAAAGAAAAAGAAAATTAAAGGAGTTTATTGAAACAATCCCTCAAGACATCAGTCATGAAGTTAAAGCCGGGGTACAAGTTGGTTCCACCACAGGACAATTACCTCAATCACACCTCTAAGACAACAAAAACAATGTTTGAGGCAGGGCTAAAAATGTGATGCAGTTAAAATTGTTCCATCAAAAGGGTCTGGTATCCAGCAAACTCTTTGATGTTTCTGGAGGAATATCTACGATTATACAGCTGCAAAAGGCAGATTTACTAAAATTGCATAAATACTTCAACTAATCAACAAAATTAAGCAACTTTGGTCATTCTAACTGTCCTGCAGCAGGGACATTTTTTGTTAGATAAAAAAACAAACAAGAAAAACAAGTTTTGTGTCTTTTTATTCAGTCTATGCAAATATCTAGTTCAGGGGTGGGCAATTCCAGTTCCTGGGGGCCAGTATCCTGCAACTTTTACATCCATCCTGGGTCCAACACTCCTAAATCAAATGGCTCAATTATCTCCTTAGTATGTAGTCAGTTTCTCCAGAGTCCTCTCAATCATCTAATTACTTGATTCAGGTTTTTTGAACCAAAGGCACATCTAAAGGTTGCAGGATACCGGCCCACAGGAACTGGAATTGCCTACCTCTGATCTAGTTTTAGGTAAAATTCCAGGCACTCTTGTTTGGAGAACAAGAGTGCGGCTGAAGCACCTAGAGGATGGATCAAACTAGTTAAGCTGAGTTGATAATTAGGTATAACAATCACAACAAAATCTTTTTTTAGAAAATGGCACTTCAATTCAATCAATTTATTTATAGAGCAGCAATCTACAATATGTCATCTCAAGGCACTGTATAGAGACAATTCAACCAGAATTTTTAATCAATCGACTGTATGATCTAAGGAAATCCAGCTGATTGCATGGTGGAGGTATTACCTTTCCAGGATTTGCTCCTCCTAGATGAGCACGTGATGATAGTAGATATTCATTTGCATTGTTTTGTTGACATTATAGTAATCATTCACACCCACCATGCGTGCAATAACAGTAGGAGGAAAAACTCCCTTTTAACAGGGAGAAACCTTCAGCTAAGCCAAGCTCAGTGAGAGCAGCCTTCTGTTGAGGCTGAATGGGGGTTTAATGAGAGAGAAACAAACAAACAAAAGGAACATAGAAGCACTGATCTATAAATATTTTCTATGTTAGAAAATATAACTGTCGACCAGCTCTTTAGGTAGCTCTTTCTTGGAAACAAACAGTTAAGCAGACAAGTTCTGAGAAAGTTTCATGTCAAAAGGGAAGAGGTAAAGAGCAAATACAGATAGTCACAGTCAAAGCTGAAATTATTGCTATGTCTAAGAGAGAAACAGGAGAAAACACTTAAAAAAAAAAAAAAAAACAGGCCAAACTCTATGATCTGTAAAAGAAGTTGTTGAGAGCAGCATCTCAGCTGATGAGCTCCCCACCCTCCCAAGGATAGTGTCACAGCTCAATAGATCACCAGGCCAGAGGTCGCTACTACCCACCTGTGTGAAACGCTTGCCAACATTTTCAACTTGATGCGTCTTGATGTGTAATCTGTATCATTTTTTAAAGAAACAGTTTCCTAATTTTAAATATTTTTATTTAAGGACACATTTTGCAGGATTTAATTCCTAAACATCAGTTTGAAAGTTAGAAAAGTTCTTGTTGAACTGATTATCATTCGATCAGATTTGTGTCTTTTTAACACTTGGTTTTAATCCAAAACAAAGCTTATTCTTCTCTGGAAGAATCAATAGAAAATCTACTTTAGTAGATCCTTTCAAAGCCTGCTGCACCCCACCTTATCACACAGTTTGACTTTGAGCAAGCAATGACGTGTAGCTGCTGTGACAGTGCCATCGTTATGATTTTATTGCTGAAAATCTCAACTTTTCATTCTCACAACAGGAACTCACTTTGATTCAAAATCAGCTGGTAAATCATGGAACACATTTTGTGCTGCAATATCATAGGTTTGTGCTGCTGTAGGGAAAGCACACACAAAAAGTGAACAGAGAAAAGGAAGAAAACAAATTTTAAAAACTCCAGGAAAATTTAGTTCTGGAAGATTAAACATTCCAAGTCCCGTATTCAGAGTTTCCCTGAGTTTGAAAGAGGAACAGTCCAGGATTTAAAACTGCCATGGCTGGAATATAATGTGGGGACTATTAAACATGCAAGATATATTCACACAAACCAAGCACAAAACCATATTTTTGATCTAGAAATAACCCTGTCCTTACACAAGGCTCTTCGCTAACTTTAATTGACATGCCCTGGTTTGAAACAATAGTGTTAAAATGATGTCCCGATTTCTTCTATCAGGTACAAAGCTCAGAGTATGCTAAATAAATCAGTCAGATGAATACTTACTTTCTTTTCTTTTATACATTTGATCAGAGCAAATAAACTTCAAACTACATTTTCTGGAAAACTTCAGGGAGCTGATGTTACTCACCGGATGCACATTGACTTGTGCAACTTCTTATTTCCCCAAATCTCTGCAACCTAGCAAAGTTAGTTTGAAACAAACGACCTCAAAAGCCACATTTATGGGAAATATTGAAGTTTCATTTAATAGAGTAATGCGATAAGCAAAAATCGTTCCTTCATTTTATTTGAAAGGTTAAACAGCAGTTATTTACGTTTGGTTAAAGTATTCAGATTTAAATGTAAAGGCCGACAGTGGTTTGGAAAACTATTGTTCCTTTAATGCATTTTTTAATCCAGGTTTGCATTAATGTAAAAGCTGTTTGCTTTGGTTCATTGTTTTTGTATTATTGCAGATTTGATGAAATCTTAGTTGTTTGTTGGTTGTTTGCAGTAAAGTGTATTTGACTCATTTTCATATTTAGGTGTGCTCCTCTGTGCGGAGCAGTCTGTCATTGAGGTAAAACAAGAGAGCAGTATAGGGACCACTACAAGGCGAGACCTGCTCTCCCAGTGCCTCGCTGAACCCCAGGTGAAGACCCTGCCCCAGCCTCATAGACTGGATTCCTTGAGCATGGAGACCACACCCAACTCCCTCTGCACTCTCACAGGTTTGTCTCAGCCTCTCTCACAGTTCTGTGGTTTTCCATGCAAGTCTTCTCATTTGGTTTCTGCTAAGCAGGCCTGACTTCTCTGTGGGAAAACAAAACAAAAAAATTAGATTTTTATGTTTTTGCAAGTTTACAGCACCACAAAAGTCTTTGATGTTTCCGCCAGACTCTGTGATTTCTGCTGTTCAGTATTTGTCCTCAGGGTGTCATTGTGTGAGACAATGTAAATTAAAACCTCAATGGAATATAATAAAATTTGCTTCTATTCCCACATTATTTTGCAGGAACATGAACATGCATACCCCCTAATGAATCTGAACATCTGTTACAATTACTTAGATTTCATTAAATCTTCAGTCTTTTTTTGGATGCAAACAGTATTACGTTTTTATGTTTTTTACTTTATCAACTGCTCATAAATAATACAAAAAAAGATTTTCTAATATGTTGCAGTCTTCCTACTCATCTGCTTCGAATCCTACAGAAAGCAGCATAGAGTCTTACTCTCTTGATGCTTTCTAATTATGTAAATGTGGTTTCGAAGCCTGCTGCAGATAATAATCTGCATCTGCTGCCTTCATGTCACATCTGAGAGCAAAGATCACATCATGAACCCACTCGGCTCTGGCCTCTCTGGCCGCCCATGTTTGATCAGGTGGTCCAAAGAAAATAAAACACACTGTTTGCACTTGTGCACAAATGTACCTTCTGGAAATTATGAGCAAAGCGAGTAAAACAAGCTAATAAAAAAAAAGTCGAGTAATTTCTTATCAGCGTTTGTTTTTGGTATCCTGTTTAAGGCTCCAAGTTTGCAGTGGTATGGCAGCAACAAGTTTTTTTTAAGACGGGGAACACATTTCTGCTGCTTTTAATCGCTGCCATCTTTGATAAATTTGAAAAGGATGCTGTTATCTCTTACACCCTCTCATAAACATGTAGATCAAATGTGTAGATCGTCTATCAGTGTTCCTCTTGTTTCATTTTGTACAAAAATGTAATGTAGGTTTATTTGAAGAAAGATTGAAACCATTAATTGGCCACAGGTGTTGATTGATTCAACGTTTTGCTTCTGTTTATTAGGGGTTATTGTTGGTGTAGATGAAAATACAGCTTACTCCTGGCCAGTTTGCAGTCTCTGTGGAAGTGACAATTTGGAGTTGTCAGCGGGAACACCGTAAGTTTTTATTTACGAGCCCAACATCATGCCTATCACATTGGCAGCTTTTGACTGTTTTTGTGTCTCTTCCCACAGTCAAACATTTTACTGTATCTCCTGTAAATTGATGTTGGACAAGCCAGAAACGAAGGTTCAGCTGGAGGTCTTCCTCAGCTCCTCCTCACTGAGCAACTGCACCTTAAAGGTTAAGGTGGGAACACTGAAGAGCTTGAGTCAGAAATATAAATGGAGTTGGTTCAAATGAAAAGAAATGGCAACCGTCAACATGGTTTGGGTTTGAAAGCAAAAAGTTCTAAATTAGGGAAGCCTTCTGCTTTAGTCCACACAAGCATAAAACCAAGCGGCCATCTTTGACATGACTTGGACATGATCCAAATTGGCATGACCTGGAGGGAAAAAAAACAGAATTAATCTTTTAACCTATAAGTCTACCATTGGCCTTTTTGCATTTCCTATACATTTATTTGAACACTTAGAGAAACGTTCAGCAAACCTTATTGGTAAGTTTCAGCTATTATCTAAAGTATAGTTCTAGATTAACAGGGCTCCATTGGTTTTTCTGAATAATCAGGCATGGATTTTATTTTAAGTAATGTTAAAATTGGTCAAACAAAAAACTTTTCAATACTTGGGGTATGAAGAACAGCTTTGACCGAGATGAGAGGTAAAGGCCCAATTAATCAACTAATTATAGATTCTTAACTATCTCTATATTTTATCCATAAGTTTATTTTGAGTTGTTTCATGAAGCATAAGAAAAACAAATCCAATGGATAAATTGGATACGGTATTTTTGTAATTAGTCCAGAAAAGCTGTTTTATAAAAACGATATTGTTTATTTGCAAAGGGGGTGCAGCCTGTAAAAAAAGAAGCTCACCCATAAGGACTCCTAATAACTAAAATTTCTCTTCCATGTAGTTGTCTGTATGGCCCCAGTTGGGTTCCTGCTAAGGTTTGTTCCAACCGATATTCATCAGTCCAACACATTGCAATGGATGTGATATTCATAGGCAAAGACAGGCGCACCTCCAGAGCGTATCTATATACCCCTGGTAATATGTTGACCACCTGCAGACACTGCTGAAACGTAAACATTTCATCCACTGGGGATCATTTCCTCTTCCAGTTGTTCTGTCTAAGTTATGAGACATTAAGTTTTTAATTGTTATCTGAGTGTGCAGCTTTTTTTTTTTTTTTTGTTGTTGTTTCACTTTGGAATTTTTGTGATATAAAAAAAAAAATCCGTAATGGACTAAGCGGCCTGTAAACACACTTAAAAAAAGCTGCCTCTCTCTGTTTCTGGTTCTGCTGTTGAGGGGAAAAAAAGTGTGTTGTCTGGTTTGGATCGGTTCTTTCTTTCTGTCTCAGGTTTAAGTGGATAAATTGCTACTGCACGGTGGCACCAGTAACAGCATTTTTTTTGTGGGTTTAACTTAACCTATAGGTCCAAAAAAAAGAAAAAATGTTAAAAATCGCCTTTTAATAAACGAACGTTGAAGAGCTTAGTCTGTCTTCAATGGATAGATTAGTCCTATTGCCCAAGCTTAGTTCCTGCCTTCTATTTACACAAAATTTCCATCTTAAAATCTGTAAAGCCATTTGACATAAGGCGGTTGGTGCTCACAGGTGTTGCTAATCTCATCAATTAAAGCACTTTCGGTTAATAAGACAGAACCTTTAATGTAATTTGTAACACCTGCGTTAACCCTCTGTTTGATGTCAAAATGGCTTCTGCAATGAGGAGGTGTGTTCGTTTCCGCCACCATAACAGCTCAATGTGTGCTGGCTGTTTTCTGTCACCTGCGGTAAAACGGTCAGGTTATTTTTCTTTTTATGTTTCCTAATTTAGTTTAAACTGATTTTGAAAATGTAGTGAGGCAGCTTATTCAAACTGTTGCCGCCTCTAAAATGGACTTTGATCTGAAAGCTGATTGTAGATGTCAATGAAATGAAACTAGGGATCAGTAAGGATGTACTGATACACCCTGATACTGAAATTATTAATTACATTATAATTTTTTAAGTGTTAACCAATACAGATATGGACCCAATACCAAATCAGCATGAGTCATTCATAATTTTATTGTTTTTTTTGCTGTGTGGGATATTAGAAAAGCTATGATCCAGGGATATGACTTGAATAGAGACATTGTTGAAACAATAGGTATGAGAAAATATATTTTTAATGAATGGATTAACGTAAACTTTGAACAGAGGGAGAGTTTAAATTAGCCTGCTTGCATTGCAGATTTGAGATGCGGATGGATAAATGTCGAAATCAGTTTTTTTGGCTACCATCCGAAAGATTTCCATAATTAATATCTACTCGGGACATCCCTAAATTCTTTTGCATCTCTGTGTTTAGTAACGTTGGCTTGCTAAAAAGGCAAACCTTCACACAAATGAGACCAGAGTTTTCCATAGAGGCTGCAAAAAGCATGATAGTTTTATTTAAAAAGCTACTTATTATAATTTATCTTCTGATGCTACACCAGCATTACCATTCACATTGTGGCTGTTACTCTAACTAATGCTTCTGTTGCTGTATTTTATTTTTTATTTTTTTTTCAGTTTAAGTGAGTGGTGTTGTCGTAATTTGGGTGTGGTGGTGACATATTCTCTACTAGAGTTTAATTCATCTTTATCCCTAACTTATCTGCTGTATTCATTGGTCTTCCTCCCCATTTGTTCACTAATGTCAAATAAACTTCTTAGGTCCTTACAGAACAGCTGTATACTTGCAGGGACTAAATCACCTGGACGCTAGTAATTGGATGGCTTTTTGAAGGCCGTCCATTGCACTGGCTTTTATTTATGGATATATGAGTAACTAACCTGAATACAGAAGTACAATACTCTTTAGATTTTATTGTTTTTCGGTTTCCTTTATTGCTCTACAAGAAATGTAGATTAAAAATTCTCTTATTACAGTACAATAGCAAATATATTTATTTTGCGTATGACAGAACCTTTTCCTTGTTCAAAGAAAAATAAATGTTTTATTACATTATTTAGATAAAAACCTTTGACCAGAGGGCCATCTCTACTGATCTATGCACTGAATCATTTCATGTTTCCTGGTTCCCTCTTTATAAATCTCACTCATAAATGTTATGAGTGATGTTATGAATTATGTTCTGCACTGCGAAACAAAGTCCTGATATGTGTACATTTTTGCAACTGTTAATTAATCATAGAGAACTTGGTGTGGCTGAGATCAGAAACGTTAAGTGAGACAACCAGTAAAAGTTATCAGTGATCTTATCTGCCTGCTCATATTGTAAACCCTGTTCCAACCATAAACCAGCAGAGACCACAGCCTGTTTGTGCAGCAGTTTTCATTTTAATTTACAATGCAGAGGGAACAATTAAAAAGGCATTACTGACTCTGAAATATTCTAATCTTCCACATAGTTGCAGCAAAAGACCATCATGTCCATCCTGAACACGCCCACATTAGAAAGCAATGAGGTAAGTCTACCTATCAAACTGTTATATAAGTCTGAGCTAAGATAAAAGGTACATTCATTTTTTTTTTTATGTCAATATGTCCTTAATGCACAATCATCTGTTCCTGTCACTGGGATAAAGCTCCTCTTTGAGAGCTGGGTTGGTTATTGACAATATTCTCTGACAAATTAAAAACACAATCCTCCTCCCTTTCTTTTGTTTGGAGGATTTTGAGTTAGCATGATGTTATTTGTTGCTTACATAAACTGTAGGTGGAGGAGCATTTCTTAATCAAATGCTATCTTATCTGTTTGCATGAATGCCCTTCATGCTAAAAGTGCAACTAGTTCCCAATAAAATGTTTACTTGGTTGATGTATTGCAAAGATTATATGCATGCTTTATTAGGATGTGCAACATTTATATAGGCTTGCATGAAATGAATTCTAAGAGATTTGCATGATTGATCTCTCCCTTCAGCTCCAAGGGTACGATGTGGAGAGCGTCTTAGGAAAAGAGGTGGGTCCTATCCCCGTTTATGTCAGAGTTGTCACCAGGAAGCCTGCCCTCTGGATGGGCCTGGAAGAGGTCTGCCTCGGCTGCTGATAGCAATCCTCAGACTTTGGCTGGCTCCAGCAATCTGCACACTGGGCCTTGGTCTGAGCCAGTTTATCCTCCACTCCCCCTTCCGAAGGCCTCCTCTGACAGCTTGAGGCTGTTCTGAAAAGAAGGGGGCCACTAAAAGACAAGGTCTTGTTTGTGTTAATGATATGTGATCCTGTGCAGCAGGAGTTGACAGCCTAGGGGTAGACCAGTGGCATGCGGGCTGTCAAACCAGCCCATGTGGATCATTAACTGTGCAGAGCCTGAATTTGGACTTAAACTTTCAAACAACCTATGTATTAAAAATACTGACTGTCAATAAAATGGGTTATTTATGCTGACTTTGCCTTCTGCTTCCTGTTGCATTTCCTTTTAACACAAATCATACAGACTGCTCACAGACCACAAGCTTTTCACGTTATCATTCTTTCTTTATTACAGATTCATGAACACGTTTAAAGGTTTATACAAACTATTATAAAAGATCATGCTCTGGCTCTTATACAAAGTTAGAAATTATAAAACATGTACCATATCAGGTATGACATGTAAATGCAGTGGTAAAATAATTTAATACAGAGAAACATCCCACAAAAAAATATGGCAGCAACAACATTATTTTCCAGTGCCATTATGGTAAGCTTAATACATCTGGTACAGATGGTAAAGACAAGAGTCTGCTGAGGTATGTCTTCTAAAAGTCTCAGTTCCTAGAAGATCCAAGGTGTCACCGGCTCTCTGCGCTGGCTGAGCTCGGGAACGAGGCGTTGGGCATCTGTTTGAAGAACTCCCTCAGCCCGGTCAGTTCCCTGGTTAGCTGCTCGATTGTTTTGTGCAGTTTGTCGTTCTCGTTGCTCAGTTCGATCATTTTCTGCTGCATCTCCAAGTTGCGCTTCTTTGCCTTGTCCCTGCTTTTTCGCACCGCAATGTTATTCCTCTCGCGCCTCTGCCGATACTCCACGCTGAGCCGATCCACCGCCTTCTTCCCCTTCTCCCTGCCGATCTTCCTCGGGGACGGCCTGGCGGACACAGGCTCCGGGGTGGTCGGAGGAGTCGGCTGCCCCGTCAGGAGGCTGACCGAAGTCTGGGCGCAGGTTTCGATCTGGGAGGGTAAGGATGAGGACACGTCGCTGTCGCTCCAGTCGGACTCCTGCTTGATCGGCGCGCAGAACGCCGCCTTCTCCGGCGCGCCGTCCTGCTTGGAGTAGACTGTGGACAGCTGCAGCTGCTGCTGCTGGGGGCCGCCGGGCAGCACCGCGCTCTGCAGGTTGTAAAAGTCCGGCCTCTCCTGCTTCACGGTGTTAAACAGGTCGAGGAAGAGCTCGTCGTTGCACAGCTCCAGGTTTGGCACCGACGTCATGGATTCGATGTACTGACTGAAGTCGATGGCGCTCTCATCGTCGTACATGGCTGGGTTGGTGGTGCTCAGCTCCACCATGGTGCTCTCCTCTCCTGCGCCGTCAGTCCTGCTGCCCGGCTTGCAGCCCCCCTGCTGCGGCCCCCCCAGCTTGCTGCTCTCATAGAAGTTAGCAGGCTCCATCGCCCAACTCATGTTGCATTGTGGGGACACGCAGTGAGAGTCCAGGCTGTATATGTCACACATGAACTCTGCTGGTTTGTCCACGTGGTTAGAGAATAAAAATAAACTTTTTTTTTGTAGGAAAAAAAATAAAAAAAGAAAGAAAGTCACTGAGTAGACCACTCAGTCGGACGCCACCGCTGCAGGTCCTGAAGTAAAATCAAATGTTAGCTGGATTCGCTGACTGTCAGCGCGCTGTCAGTGGGACCTCTGGACTGTCACTTCTCTAAGAGCAGCTTTACTTTCGCGGAGTGTTTTGTATCCTTCCCCGCTGACGTCACGCACAACCGCCCTCTTAAGAGCCAGTCAAACACGGGTCACGTGGTCTGTGGGTAGGCAGGGGGCGAGTCGCTCATTCCTCCCACTTTTTACTATGAGCGTATGAATGGTTCAGAGTTGTTTACATAGTGCAGGATGTGCTCTGGCTGTTGGGAACAGGATTAAATTTATCATGATGGGCACAAGGGTCCAACTAGAACATTGGCAGATGACTTATTCAGTAGTAAAAAAATAAAAAAAATATTTCTACGTTATAGACACTAAGAAAAAAATAGAAAAACAGTGTGCATGTTTTACTCTGGATAAGAGGAACATTCCTAAAGAAGACATAAGATCCCCTTAATCTCTTTGTCCATTCATGCTTTTACCAATCAGCAAAACATCTTCACTCACTTTAACTTCATAAAAAAATCACTTTGATTTACAACCGAGATGCAAAATGTGCTTTCATTTAGTAGACTTGCTAGTTTATTTTCTTCTTTCTTTCTTTACACTATTCTGAAGTGGCGTACACAAGGAATTCACCACTTTCAGCTCATATCCTGATCACTAATGTTCGGTGGATCTTCAAGCAATATCCACACCTTTTGACTCTCCCCAAAATTCTTGAATTACCCTTTTGCTTCCACTTATTTTTTTTATTAATAGGCAAGGCAAATGTATTTGTATAGCACAATTCAGTACAAAGACAATGCAAAGTGATTTACCTGATTAAAATATAGGAAAATAAAACACAATCAAAGCGATAATAATATCCTTGAATACAGCAACAACCAGCCACTGTAGTTAGAACCTGCCCTCCTTGTCCTCCATTATTTAAAAAAAAAACTGACAAGGTAGAACTGTAAACATACAGCCATATGTTTATATTTATTATGTTTTTATATATTTTACTGTTTTTCAAGGCTGCACTTGCAAAAAAATTTTTTATTGTCTAGAGAGCTTTTCTTAACAAAATTTCTTTTTGTTTTACACTTGTGTAAACAAAATGACAAATAAAGCTTTCTAAGTCTTGTGTGGTCAATAAATTTGCTGCAAAACTCTTTTAAATGATTGTGTAGGGGTGACACAATACTCTTCACAATAATATCATGCATTTCATATGATTTATGATTTCTGTATCAATATACCTCTATTAGATTGCTCTATTTAACATATACATTTTTAGAAAACATTTTGTTTGATTTTCTTTGATCCATCATGCATTAAAATGAAATTGAAATTAAATAATAGCAAAGTGTTGAATGACTCTTTGCAATAAACAAGTAAAAGGTTTAATTTGAAAAACAGATACATATTGAATGTTCGAAATAATTTAAACGCACTCTGATCGTAAACAAGACTGTAATCAATAAAGAAAATCGGTTCAGAGGAACTTGAGATAGAAAGACGATGTTCCTTCCTGTCTAATGTCTAATGAAGACGACAGTAACATTGTGAAGAATTTCAACTGACAAAGAAGTCAAAGGTATAATTGCAAATTGGTGGTTGTCACTTTGTGAAATACACCTGCTGAAGGAATTCAGGGTTCTGCACGTTAGACAAGATTTGGTAAGTTCCATACATGAAGAGGCAAGGGGGGTGTTTCTCATGCTACTTGTTTATTATTGTTACAGTGGTCTTATGATGGTGGGATGTTAGAATACAACAGGATTCCTGGATGTTTGGAAGAGATGTTTAATGAGGATCGTTTACAAGGAAAGGAAAGATACTACACACTACAGGTACAACTAAAAGTCTGGCATTACGATGAGAGAAGTAACAGCATCAGAAGTACAGGTAACCTCTGGTATTGTTTTAAGTATTCCTATTGTGGGGAGAAGTCCGGGAATAGAGCTTGGAATCCTGAGTTTCTGAGTTCGAGCCTCACTCCCACAGACTGCCACTCTGGGGCTCCGAGCATGACCTTTAACCCCTGACTGCTCCCCGGGCGCCTCACAATGGAAGCCCTCTGCTCCCCAGAGGGGATGGGTTAAATGCAGAGGTAAATTTCTCCAACGTGAGGCCAATAAAGTTAAATTATTATTAAGAAATTATAGCTTCCTGAAATTTCAAATTGGAGACACACCCAATCTAGAAAATTCTCAGTGCCATTTTTATTCAATTGTTAAACAACTTCCAATAAAAATATTTGGTCATGTAAACATGTTACCAGTAGATACCTTAGCAAGTGAAAGCAAACTAAATAAGTTTGAAGTATTTTGGTGTGATTCACATAAAGGAGGCATTGCGTTAGATGTGGCTAAAATGTGATAAAAGACGTGTTTTTGTTCATCTTTTATGACCAGTGGTGTCTCTGGGAGGTGCCCTTAAATTGCACATGGACTGAGGCTTCTCGGAAATGTTTCTAGTGTTTTCCACTTAGGAAGTTTGTTGTGGTACTTTTCCTCTCACCTCTTCGTCAACAGCGGGGAAACTGCGCCTCCTTGTGGCCAAAGGATGTATTTGCGGGATGTTTCTGTAGTATCAACCCTACTGTGCACATTTATTGTATCTGAAAAACTCAGACATTTTTTCATATACAAAATATTTTTAAACAACAAAATATATCAACTTAAAAAGTACATTTCTCTGTTTTATCTGTTTAGGTGATTACAAAGAAACAAAAAAAGCTGTCATATGTGGACGCACTGTATTGTATTTATCCCTGCAACTTTTTCTTCCTTTGGCACATTGTTCTTGTTTGACTATTTGAGCTGATGTAACGAGTAAAGTTCTCCTCTGTGAGATCAATTAAGTCAATTAATCAATCAAACTAAAGTTAATACATACAGAGAAAGAGAGGGAGATGGCCAGATTTTAGTCTGGGGGCCATTACCCATAATTGGTCAGCAATTTTCCCCCATCAGCTGTGAGGATGGGAGGATGATAACCCATGAAACATTCTTTGGTTTATTCTTGGTGTTATTTTTTATTTTATTTATTTATTTTTATTTTTTTCAAAAAAATTTAAATGTTCCCATGCCTACAGAGCCGAGAGCTTTTGAGTAAGGGCCCACTCAAATGATTTTAAAGCATTAAAGTAGGTATGTGAGGCACATGAAACAAGGAATTACACCACTATGAAAAAAAAACAAAAAGCAAAGAAACAGCAGAGATCAAATAGACAATGTTTTAAAAGTGAGACGTTTAATGAGCTGCATATGCGGAGATAGCTTTTTGATCTACGGGTTTTGTAATATTGCTCACTTGCAAAGAAAAAAACAAGGAGTCAATTTGTTTTATGTGATTATTCATTTTGATATGGAGGGGGCATATCAATTACAAAGAAATCAAATCAAGAAAAAAAAAAAAAGCTCATGCCAGAAATGAAAGATTCCTCCAGCAAGACATGATTGTCTAATTTGTTCTACATGTCTTAAAGTTGGACATAAAAGTATTCAACCATTCCAATCATTCAAATAAAAAAAACTTGTGTATTAAGAAGGTGATTCCTAAGGTTTTAAAGACAGATAAGCCAATAATTTTGCCTATATAGTGAAATGATTCAGGTAGACATTGAAGAAATAAAGGTACCTTGGCCCTTAGTAAAAGGTTATAGCATAAGTGGTCACACAATGTGGACCTGAGAAAAGTGTCTAAAAATAAAAGAATAAGTGACAGTTAAGAAAATAAACTAATGATATGCCGTACTGTACAGTGTTTTTACAATATAAATACTCTGTGTCTGGAGAATAAATAATCAACATACAGCTGTGAACATTTTTACAGTAGTGGATATGTGAAACTAGCAGCAACACCAGAGATGTGCAAAAAAATGATAGCAGCATGTTTTTTAACTGAGTAAGGTAGAAACTGTGCAAAATCAGCATGAATGTAAAAACGTATTGAGGTTGTTGGGAACAGTGGGTTATAAAGTCTTACAGCTGCTGGGAGGAAGGGTCTGTGATAACGCTCCCTGGTGCAATTAGGGTGCAGCAGTCTGTCACTGAAGGAGCTCCCCAGTTCTACAACAGCTTCATGCATGGAGTGGGAGACATTATCCAACAGAAGAGGACCAAGAGTTGTCCCACAGTATAGCAGGTTGTTTTACCTTCTTTCCTCCAAGAAAGACAAAAAACTTTGATTGCAGGACTTAAAAAAGCTAGAGCCAATCAGTCAGGTTTGAAATCTGAGTGTAATGATGGACTCACACCTGAAACTTCAGAGGCACATAAAGACAGTAATACAGTCAGCCCTCTTGAAAAACAAATTCATGTGTTAATATATAGCAGAACTTATTACTGCAATGTTTTCACAAATTATATAGCTTCATCTGGTCTGTTCCTGTTTGGCTGTGACACCATTCTGGAGCCATCAACACCTTTGTTTACAGATGTTGGTTATTGGTCTGTTTTTCAGTGTAGTCCTGTTTCTCTGACTATGACTGGCTGGATGTGCTCTCTTTGTCCTCTGACATGGGAGCTGGCTCAGAGCTCGTCTACCTGGTTGTGTGTTTCCTGGACGGGGTCGCCTGTGGAGCTGGTTGACAGTTCTCTTTTGTTTCTCTGCTTCTTTCTCCTTGAACCCCAGCCGGCCTCGGGAGATGGCCGCTCACACTGAGCCTGGTTCTGCTGGAGCTTTTCCTCTCCGCTGTCGCTACAAGCATGCTTGGTGTGAGGGATTGCCTTCGAGTCAATGAGTCGATGCAATCAGCTGGTTTTCTTTAGATAGAAAACTTTGAATAAATTTGACTCTATGATCTGGTTGAATTATAAAGTGCCTTGAGATGGCATGTGTTGTGAATTGGGGCTATATAAATAAACTAAACTGAATCTCCCTAAAAGTTGATCAGACAACTACAGCTGATCCAGAACGCTGCTGCCTGCAACCTCAATAAAACAAAAAAATGGGGCACATCATCCCAGTTCTATAGTTCGGTGTATCAACCATCCATTCTCAAATCTACTATCCATAACCTGAACTAATTACGAAGAAGCGGCTTTTGATTATGCACGAATAATCTGAAACAAACACCTAGAAAACTGAAAAAGGGATGAAACCCGTAGTTGCTTGATACTGAGATTAAAAATATACAGTTTCTTTTGTCCTATCCAATTAGTTCAAGTTTGTAGTCCAAATTTCTTATTTGTTTTAAAATCATTTGTACTTTTCAAAGTGTTCTTCTATTATGTACAGTACTCTGAATTTTCTTGGCAATGAAATGTGCTATATAGATAAAATATATATTTTTTTATCAGTTGAAATCCATTGTTTAAACGGACATTTTTTAAATAACACGCTGTTATGATTTATTATAATTATTCGCTGTTTTATTTAGATTGTATAGTTAATACTTGTATGTATATTTTCATCATTCTTCATAGTTAAAAAACTTCACTTTAATTATTTTTACATGGCGGAAGGAAAAAATAGGATACAGCTTGTTGGACCAAACCAAATCACCCTATCGATGTTTATATGAGGATTTCTGAAAAGTGCTTCGAAATGTATATTTTACGTATCAATAGAACTGTCAAATCAGATCAAAGGAATTTTGTGACAACCAAAACAGCTGAATAATTTTATTTGACGTTATAAAATGAAAGACTTGTCAGAAATCCCCCCCTGTGCCTAAGTTACTCAGCCAGCCGGAAAGTAGAACATTGACGGCTGTGATTGGCGGAAAGTTCCCCGCGAAAACTACGTCACACACAGTTTCGCGCCACATCTGCAACAGATAGACGCCTTTACAAGAAGAGGTAAGAAAACTACAGTTTTATCAGGTTTTACATCGATAATCTTTCAGTTATGGGTTGTTCAATCCAGCGAGGGTTAATATCCAAATTACAGTCAATGCAAACGTAGAGTTTGGAGCATAAAAAGAAAGTAAAATCCTTGTAGCGATGCCTTATTGTCTTCCTGCAGCCACATGTCAAATGGTGGCCGAAGTGTTTTTAGAACTGAGGATTATAAAGGTTTAGAAGTTTCGACTGATCTAAATATTTAACGTGATTTTTCTTTTGTTTTTTGTTTTTAAAAGTTGGGGGATTCAATGATAGATGTTAATTACTACTTTTTACTCGCTGTTACTTGAAACAGAAAAAATCGCATTAAGAAGACAATGCTACCTCCCGATCCCACTTTTCTCTATCAACAGCAAAACCACCTGTATTTGTTTTAGATTAATGCACTGAACAGATTCTCTGTTCTCACTGCCAAAAAAAATGTATAAAAATAAATCACTTTGCAAACAATATTCTGTTGGGAAGAGACCAAGTTTAACCAAAACGCCTCCATAACTTAAAGCAAACATCTATTTTATATGCTAAAGTGTGTCTGTCGTTATAGAGTTAAATTCATGAGGGTTGTGTTTCAATCATGTCTTTATTGTTGAAGTATGTAAATGATGGTACTATTGTATTTTGCATCCCCAGATATCCCATCAAACATGTCTTCTCCTGCTTCAACACCTGGCGGACGCAAACGTGGGAGGAATGCCAACCCTGCCACACGTAAGTCCAGGACCTTTTTTTTTTTTAATATTCAGGAAGATCTGCACATTTCTGTTGTTTATTTACCATGGAGCTCATACTGATTAGTTTTGGTCTCTTGTCTAATCACAGCAAGCAGTGAGGGCCCCATCTCGCCTCCCTCTCAGAGACGTCGGGGCCAGGACTCCTCTGCTGGTGACCTGATGCCGTTACCAACCTCTCCTGCTACAGATCTTCTCAGTCCTGCTGCCCCACAGGACACCTCTTTGTTCTCTAGCCCCAGACCTTCAGGTACTTTTGTGCTCACTTATTTTTTTTATTTGAAAATCTTTGGAATCAAACTAATTGTTTCTTATCATTTATGCAGTTGTGCCAAATGAAGTGGACATGAGTTCCCCTTTGATGTATGGGACACCAAGCTCTACTCCGCGAGGTGGCACACCAGCAAGACAGCGCCCTGATCTGGGGTCAGTGAGGAAGGCTCCTCAGGTTGACCTGCATTCGGATCAGGTTAGTGTCAGTGAGCTGTTCTGTTTATTAGTCTTTATGAAATTTGAAACAAAACTTAAAAGTTCAACCTATGTTTCCCAGCCAAACGCAGACGGCACGGCAGCTAGCGAGCCAAATGCTGGCCACAGGCTGGTGATCTGGGGGACTGACGTCAACGTTGGAACCTGCAAGGAGAAGTTCCAGGTATACAAGATAATAAAATGAATGTGAAATGTATCAAATCTCTTTGTTGGACACAGACTTTGTGTTTTAATCGCTTTGCTCCTGTAATTTCCAGAGGTTTCTGCAGAGGTTCATCGACCCGGCCTCCACTGAGGACGAGAACGCTGGTCTGGATCTGAATGAGCCGCTCTACATGCAGAAGCTGGAAGAGGTGACACGATCATTCACCTCTCTGTTACGTTCTGTAACGCAGAACTTTCACACATTTAAATTACGAATCTTTTTTATGTTTTGCTTTTGTTCCTGACATCATTGGGCTTCTCTTTTTGTCTGTCAGATCAGTGTGGTTGGTGATCCCGTACTGAACGTGAACTGTCGACACATCCAGTCATTCGATGCAGAGCTGTACAGGCAGCTCATCTGCTACCCACAGGTAATAAACCCACCTTTGTCTGTCGTAATATATTTTTAATAGAAGTTTCATATACCCTGATTGTGTTGGACAATATATGTTTTAATATAAATGATAAAGATCTGGGTCTACTTTCCGCCACAAAAATATCAGTGTGTTTTTGAGTGATAGTTTCTACATTTTACATGTTGGTCATTAATCTATAAATCCTAAACTTCAACATAGTCTGGAGTTAGCTGTCTGGAGTTAGCTGTTTTTGAAATCTAAAGAGGCAAAACTTGTCTAAATTGAGTTTCCTTTCTCTTGAGCTAATTGAGATGTATTTTCCTCCTACTGATTTATTTATTTTATTATTTCTGCAGGAAGTCATTCCAACCTTCGACATGGCAGTCAATGAGCTTTTCTTTGAGCGTTTCCCCGATTCGGTCCTGGAGCACCAGATCCAGGTCCGCCCTTACAATGCCCTGAAGACCCGAAACATGAGGAGCCTGAACCCAGAAGGTGCGCTCATTACTCTCCAGAATAAAGTATTACATTCCGCATATAGCGTGGGCTTTCAGGCAAACTGTCTACATTTCTTCTCTGCAGACATCGATCAACTGATCACCATCAGCGGCATGGTGATCCGCACCTCGCAACTCATCCCAGAGATGCAGGAGGCGTTCTTCCAGTGCCAGGTGTGCGCCTTCAGCGCTCGCGCGGAGGTGGATCGCGGCCGAATCGCAGAGCCAGCCGTGTGTCGCCACTGCAACACCACCCACAGCATGGCGCTCATTCACAATCGCTCACTCTTTTCAGACAAACAGATGGTGAGAGTTCTATGGGCCTGGTTATCGAGCAGATTGCTCACCATCACCGACACCAATCCTCTGAACGTGTCAGGTGGCAATTAGAGATGCAGTAGCTCATGACATCTGTTGTTTTTGTTGATCAGATCAAAATCCAAGAGTCCCCTGAAGACATGCCGGCAGGTCAGACGCCACACACCACTATTGTTTATGCTCACAATGACCTGGTGGACAAAGTGCAGCCAGGAGACAGAGTGAACATCACAGGTATGTTCTCCTCAATCTATAAAGAATCTCCACCATCGCCTCTCATTACTTGTATGTTTTCTTTTAATTAACAATTGATGGTTGGGTCGCCATTCAGTGATCTTAGCTCTTTATTTCTATGTCCTTTTGCTCTGTTATAGTAATGATTTACGGTTATTAATGCAGGGTGAACTACAGAAATTGAAGAATCAAAATAACACAGGCATCATGTGTATTCTCATGTCAAACCTCAGCAGGTTAACATTTGCAGCTAAACCCTTTATGCATTCAAAGGATTTGCATCTTCTTTGAAATTGGTTGTTGCAGCCGATTCCAAACTAAAACAGGATCTTTGATCCTCTTTCATTCTAAACACTGCTATTCCTCCTGGCAGCAGTACATTTATGTCACCATTCACTAAAAAAAGAGTTTTTGGGTCAACAGAAACCAAACACTGAGTTGTGAAGTGAGGGAAAACATGATGAATGGCGTTTTTAAAGTTATTTTTAAAATTAAGACGTGAAGAAATTTTTATTCGGCCTCTTTTACTCAGGCTATTCTGAATGAAATCGGATCCAGCCAGTTGCTTTCAGAAGTAATCTGATTACTATATGGCCAGGCAATGAAGGCTGTTGCTTCAAAGGAGCTATGGAGATCCACCTGTTTGGTTTCAGACTTTTTCAAATTAAAGATAAAAGAATCTTCTTAAACATAAAGACATAATTTACGATGCTGAAACCTGGTGGCAGTTTCATGCTGTGGGGATGTTTTTGTTCTGCTGGTAAAGCACAAAATTCTGGGGAAAAAAACCTGCTGCTGAAGACACACAGCTGTTAGAACGGTCCTGGTGAAGCCTAAGCATGAATCCAAACCAGAATCTGGGTGGAGACTTGAAAGGTGTATGCAGCTAAAGTGGCGATGGTTCCAGGACCCCCTCTGTCTGGATCCAAAGCAACCCTAACTTTTTATTTTTTTTAATGAATAAATCCTCTTCCTGACCCTTTCACCTTTCCATGCAGGCATCTACAGAGCCGTCCCGATGCGTGTTAACCCCCGTCAGAGCAGTGTGAAGTCGGTCTACAAGACCCACATAGACGCCATCCACTTCCGGAAGACGGATGAAAAGCGCTTGCACGGTGTGGACGAGGACGGAGAGCAGAAGCTCTTCACTGAGGACCGCGTGAAGACCCTGAAGGAGCTGGCGGCCAAGCCCGACGTCTACGAGCGCCTCTCCTCTGCTCTGGCGCCCAGCATCTATGAACACGAGGACATCAAGAAGGTCGGTAGTGTGAAGTTAACAGACCGATATTGAAAATGATCTAACAAAACTAACATTTGGATACTTTGAAAGATGTTTCTGTTAACCGTATGTGTCTAGGGTCTAAAACCCTGCTGATTGTCATCTAAATGAGCAGAAACTCAGTGATCCACGTTACAAAAATGAATTCCTCTATAATAGAGAAAAGGTTTTAATTTTTTCCTCAGAGAGAACATTTCCATCCGTCAGCAGCACATGACACAGCAACACAAATGAGGAACGATGAATAAATACTTACACAAATGAATAAAATGAGGCATATTGACCCTTTTTTAGGGTTTATTGAGAACTGCTTTGCAATACAAGGAACTCTTAATGCTAAACATCATTTTCTATATTGATTTTGAAGATTTTTATTCCTGTTATAGAATTATTACCCTGGAAATAAAGGGCCATTAGTACATTGAACTCATTTCTATCCTGCTGTCTCTGTTCCAGGGCATCCTGCTGCAGCTGTTCGGCGGCACCCGCAAAGACTTCAGTCAAACAGGCCGCGGACACTTCCGTGCCGAGGTCAACATCCTCCTGTGCGGAGACCCCGGCACTAGCAAGTCCCAGCTGCTCCAGTACGTCTACAACCTGGTGCCCCGTGGCCAGTACACCTCAGGAAAGGGCTCCAGCGCCGTAGGTCTCACCGCCTACGTGATGAAGGATCCGGAGACCAGGCAGCTGGTCCTGCAGACGGGTGCCTTGGTGCTGAGCGACAACGGCATCTGCTGCATCGACGAATTTGACAAGATGAGTGACAACACGCGATCTGTGCTGCACGAGGTCATGGAGCAGCAGACCCTGTCCATCGCCAAGGTTTGGCTGGGTTTTTTAAGATCTGATTGCGTGAAGCACGACGATCCGTGCGGCGCACCAGATTTAGCTTTCCCTTCTGCTCTCCGCAGGCGGGGATCATCTGCCAGCTGAACGCCCGCACCGCTGTGCTGGCGGCTGCAAACCCCGTCGAGTCTCAGTGGAACCCCAAAAAGACAACAATCGAGAACATTCAGCTGCCTCACACTTTGCTGTCCAGGTAGGGAGGAGAACACAACCGACATACAGTGACTAATGAATAAAATAAATCTTTTAAACCTAAATCTGTGGTTTTATTTGATTATCTAAACACCTTGTTTTTTAATAAGCGACATTTTTTAATTCTCTTTTAAGGTTTCTGTAAAATTTGTGCATGTTCTCAGTGACTGAAACTCTTCTTTCTGCTCCGTCAGATTTGACCTGATCTTCCTGATGCTGGATCCCCAAGATGAGGCGTACGACCGTAGGCTGGCTCACCACCTGGTGTCCCTGTACTACCAGAGCGAGGAGGAGATTGAGGAAGAGTTTCTGGACATGGCTGTGTTGAAGGACTACATCGCATACGCGCGGACGTACATCAATCCCAGACTGAGCGAAGAGGCCAGCCTGGCCCTCATTGAGGTTGGTTTGGAAGCAGCTGTTCGCGTCTCCCAGCCTCAGTTACGCTGCTGAGGTTGTCGGGATGGGAAAAACCTGGATTCCAGTTCCTTGTAGCTGCCGCTCACTCCAATTTGTCCACAGGCTTACGTTGACATGAGGAAGATCGGCAGCGGTCGCGGGATGGTGTCTGCCTACCCCAGGCAGCTGGAGTCCCTCATCCGCTTGGCAGAGGCGCACGCTAAGGTACGCTTCTCAGAGAAGGTGGAGACCATCGATGTGGAGGAGGCCAAGAGGTTACATAGAGAGGCCCTCAAACAGTCAGCCACCGATCCCAGGACGGGATTTGTCGACATCTCAATCCTGACAACCGGTATGCAGCCACACATTAGTCCTTATCATTCCTCTATATGTCGACCCGTGAGCTTGCTCTTATTTTTCCCCTTTGTGTTTTACAGGTATGAGCGCTACGGCCCGCAAACGTAAGGAGGAGGTGGCCCAGGCACTGAAGAAGCTGATTGAGACCAAAGGCAAGACGCCAGCCATGAAGTACCAGCAGCTCCTGGATGACCTCAGGGGACAATCTGAAACTGTAAGTCTGTTTTTTTTCTCTGTGCCTTTGAATCATCGGCTAAATGTTAGCAGCATTTTTTAGTTGTTTTTTACTTTAGTGTTTCAACCCTATACTTTCTCTTGGACCTGTTACGTTTTTTAAAGGTTCAATTGGTGTCGCTTTAAGACCATGCTCTAAGGCAGGGGTGTCAAACTGGTTCCAGAAAGGGCCGTGTGGCTGCAGGTTTTCTTTCCAACCAAGCAATAGCACACCAGACTCCAGTCATTTCATGTCATCATGTTCAGATTGGACTCACTTGATGAGATGATAGGAGTCTGGTGTGCTATTGCTTGGTTGGAAAGAAAACCTGCAGCCACTTGGCCCTTTCTGGAACCAGTTTGACACCCCTGCTCTAAGGTTTTAAATGCTTTTCTCACTTCCTGTCTTCACTTCCTCCCTTGTTGCCTTGTTTGCAGGCGATTACCAAGGAGCTCTTTGACGAGGCGCTGCGGGCCCTGGCTGATGACGACTACCTGACGGTCACCGGAAAGACCGTCCGTCTCCTCGCCTGAGGCGGCGCTTCTGTAAAATCCTTCATTTAAAATCCTTTTGGTTCACGTGTATAAAGTAAAGCAATTTGAGTAAAACTTAAGCTAATATTTTGTTCGTTTGTTACAAATTTTGCAATAATCTTTTTTTTTTTTTTTTGTGCTCTTCTGTATGTCTAGTTGAAATGTAGCTTGCATTGATTTGTGTTTAAGAGTAAAAATAAAAAGTTGCACAATAAAAATGTTTTTGTTTTTCTATAGCCTCAGAAAAAAAATAATCTAGATGCTGAACTTATTAAAAAGAGGTTCATCCATGTGTGGCATAATCTTAGCACTGCTGTTTTTTCATGCTGCAGCCAGAATAAGCTGTGGCAATTTCCTGGATGTTAACTCTGGATTAACAGCAAATCTTTCCTTTTAAAGTATTTTTATTTATAAAAATCAGCTTCCTATACACTGCAGAAACTTTAAATCTAAGTAATTTTATCTTAAAATAAAAGCATTTTATTTTTCTTGAGTTAAGTCGGTAAGCTAGAAACATTGCCAATGTAATAAGACAATTTGGATAAAAAAACAACTAACCCCATGTCTTATTTCAACTGCATAATATCTAATTGTCTTATTTAAATAGAACAGTCCTTCCATTGGCGGATCTTCTAATTTAACTACTCAAATTTAAGGGTAAATGCACATATTTTAAGAAATTTAAATATATGCAACCAAGCTGTCATTTTAGTAAGAATGAAGCACAGTAATGAATGTCAAATTCATGTATTGCAACACTTTAACATGTTAACAAAGCTGCTTAAGTTTTAATCCATATATATGGAAAATTGTTGCAATGTTATGTTTTGTTTTTTTTTTGTCCTCCTAGATGAAGGAATAATGCCTTTGTTGATGGCTGCTTTCTTTATCAAAGAATTCCTCCAAGAGATCTTTTATTTCATAAATGATCATTGCATCAGCAATATGATGGAATTGAGTATTTTTCTGAAACATGAGTGAAAGCATTACATTAAATGTGACAAAAAACAAATTAAGTATGAAAATATAAATATTTAGTTTAAAGCTGTTCATGTATTGGACACTAATGAAAGCATTAAGCTTATTCTGTATGTTGCTTTTTCACGTCATCCAGCCTGTTTTCATAAAAGAAGCTCATATCTTAGACATCCATTCCAACTTTTTTCATAAAGTCTTTAAAATTACCACATATTACTAAAATGCTGCACAGAAAATGAACATCCAAAAACAAAGAAATTTAACATCTTTTGTGGTTTGGAAAGCCAGGGTTAATCTAAAACCTGTCTAGTTAGCCACTGGAATCCATTTCACGGGGACAAAAGTTCCCAAATGTGACACTTAGCTGACTGATTATTAGCAGAAAACCAGTTTCACATTCAAAGCTGTTACAGCCTGCCTAGCTCTGTTTTGCTTCTCTTTATGTAGTTGAATCTGTAAAAAAAATAAAGACCCTTAAAGCAACATTTTGGAACCAGAAAATGTTATTTTCCAAGGGAATGATCAAGATTTATTTTACAGCTTTTAAAATGTTGTCATGCACTGATGAATTTCAGTTATAGCTTGTGGTTTTTCCCAGTCAGGGTCTTTGTTTGCATTGATCTTTTTGAGCTAATGTCACAGTAAAATTGCAAATGAGAGCAATTGAAAGAATGAAGAACTAATCTTCCTGGGTTTACAACAAGTCTCCTTGGATGCAAGGTAAATACCGTATGATTTTAGATTTTAAACTTGTGCACAGCGCTGCAAACACATAAACAAGCAGCTATCTTTTAAACGATGGTTTCGCTAAGGAGATGTTAGCTCTTTTTAAACCCTCTGATTGTATCTGTAACCGCATCCTGACTTTCACAGCAGGAGGAAATGGTAACAATAGTTGAAGGTTAAGTCTGACCAAATTATTACAGCATCTTTTATGAGGTAAAGTGTTTTTTTGTTTTTTTTCATGAAGCAAATAAAATAGTTGTGAAAAAATAAACGGAAATTAAATCATTTATGAGTGTTTCCAATCTGGACATGCAATTTTAAAAAAGCTGAACATCTCATGTAAAGTGTTATAAGAGGGTTTTACAAGTTTAAAACAAAGGCTGAGACATAAGTATTTGATTTTTTTTTTTTTTTTTTTAAGGTTTATTGTTTTAATTGTGAGCAAAGAAATGAATCATCTAAACATAAATATTTTCGCAAGGAGAGCATTCATCTAAGAAGCAGCCAAGAGGTCTGTAGTTACTCTGGGGGAGCTGCAGACAGGATACGCATTTGTATCTACAAATCTGGCATGTAGAGTAAACTGGTTTAAAAAAGAAGTTTTTAAATAGGAACCATATGAAGTCCAATTTTTAGTTTCCCATGTAGTTGACATTAATAAACAACTGGAGAAGGTCCCCTGTTAAGCAAAACAGCCTTTCCCTTTTATTTAAACCGTATGCAAAAAAATGTTCAGAGGGAAACTAACACTGCACATCAGTGTCAGCATAAAATCCCCTTTTTAATGCATAGAGGTGGCAGGGTCATGCTTTGGAGATGTTTTCCTTCAACAGATGTAGACAAAGTTGATCAGAAGTAATTAGGGGAGATTGATGCAGGTAAACACCCTAAGCAGCTAAATATCTATGGGATAAACAAAGGCACATTAATGTACTGGAACATTTGTCACAAATACAAACAGCAAAATCTAACTGTGCATTGTTGGACTGACTTAACTTGATTTTCTTCATCCAGTCTGACTCATCTTTAGCTCCCTGAGAGTGAGAAATTTATAAATCTTTCAGTCCAGGGGCGGAGCTAGATGGGGCCCCTTAGCCAATCACTGGCCACCCCTACCATTTTTTTCCCCTTCTAATACAGATGTTGGCAGCAGTAGTACTCTCAGGTGGAATATTCAAAACATTTTAATTTTTCATACATTAACAATTACTTGACAACAAAAACACTTTTGTTAATTATACACATAAATGTACTAAAATTAAAGACGACAAGTACATAATTCATGGTCTTTTCAGAACTAGATTTTGCGTTATATGGGGTAAAGAGAAAATGATGTCTCTGCAAGTCCTCTTGAGTCTTCATAGAAATCATAGATAACTATTTTAGTAAAAACTTATTAAATAATCAATTTATGTCTATACTTGTAAATATCAATTTTATGCATAATGATTATTGATAAAAGTAGGTAAGTAATGACATTGAAAATTATGTTCGCCCCAGAATTCAAACCTGAAACAATGGTTTCCACTATACCTTTAATCTAGAAAGCACGAATGTTGAAATATATGCGTCTATTTGTTAGGAAAGGCTGTAGGAAAGTATACTTACCGTAAATCCTCTAATATTGGCTTGTATTCCATTAGCAGCCGGGTCTCTAATAATGGCCTGTCTGGCTGTCGGCAGAGGTAAATAGTGGCCGGACTCGTATACAGGCCGGGGCTATAATTAAAACCAACAATGTTTCTGGGCAGTTCTCAACAACTTGTGGTAGTAACATACAAGTACCACAGGGGGGCAATGTTTACTAACGAATCCAAGCCATTAGCGTAGGAAGGCCCATCCTTAGTGCAGACAGGAGGTCGGCTTGTTTTGTTTTTTTTTTAACAGAAAACAACTCGTGAAGTTTGACTAGCTAGAAGAGTGAGGTGTGTGAGAACGCAGGGACCCTTTTTCCATCTGGATCTCCGCTCTTTTTTGCCGTCATGTCCCTCCGTTGTCGGACTACTCGTCCTCATCGCCTCGGCCGTAACTAGACCCACAGCGTATAGCGCAGACCACGCTTCAATATTGAGCATAAATCCAAAATTTCTGTGTCAACCTCACTGCGACACACTGCTGCAGCCACACTTCAGTTCTGATCTGAAAGACACATGTGATTACCGGTAGGTCTGGTGGTAACCAGGCTGCATTAAAATGACGGAATTTCGTTGGCCTTCGTTGTTCTGAATTTACCTTTAAATATATAATACTGGTAGCCTACTTCCACTTAGCCTGCCTCAAATAAAATTTCGCTGTGATGGCAGAACAGTTTCCAATATTTTTTTTAAAAACTTTGTTTAGCAAGATTCCATTTTTCCCCGTATTGCCGTGCAGAAAAATTGCAGCTGCTGGAAGATGTCTGTATAATGCCCCGTCCTATATTAGAGGATTAACGGTAGTCTTTATTTAGCGAAAATGGACATTGTGCTTGTTAATTTTCCTGTTGGAACAGTGTAAGTTGACTCTGAGGTTCTGGCGCCTATCTGCTTTCGCCCCCCCTTAGTGTACATTGGTTAATGCCTGGCCACCCTTAAAAAAAATTATTGCTACGCCCCTGGTGAACAAAGAACTTGTATCTGTAAATGCTGTGCAGAAAAGGTTGGTCCCATAATGTTCGTTTAGTTTTTAAAAATTTTTTTATTCATGGAAAATGTAATAAAAGATATGCATACTTTTCCGTCCACTAAGCAGTTATAAAACTATATAAACTACATGGTGGAGGTCTACAACATAAAATCCAAGTAAAATACGTTAAGGTTTGAGGCAGTGGTGAAAAGGGAAAGGGACACTTTCTGCTTAGCGGTGAGTTTAATAGTGTGCAGAGCAGCTTGCAGTGCCCCGGTCCGCCGGTGTGTTGCTGTGTCTCCCTCGGTGTTCATTCGCTCGGATGTTCACACCTCTCTGTGTTCCTGGACTCGGCTGAAGAAGATGGCGGCCTCCTCAGGTTTGTGTGCTCCCTAACGTCCACGCCGACACAAAGCGCAGCCTTCTCGCTCTGCCTTCTCTTAAACGATGATATTAGCTAACTTTAGGCGACGGTTTATTTGTCCTTCGCTTGATTTCTCTGTGTTTAAAGGCTTTATTCCGGTAGAGCGCTCCCCAGCCGGGGGACGCATCTATGTCGTGGAGCTAACCTAGCTAAAGCCAGTAAATAGCCTGGCCCGTGAGTTAGCTAAAATAGCTCGTGGTATCAAACTCCCCAACAGATGCAGTGTAGTTAAATACAAACAAAAAATAAAATCTTTCTTTTAATTTTAACATGGTGAGGATGTTGGATAAAACGAGATTATGAATCGCAAACACCCGCAGACTGTAATGGCATAGCTAATATTTAGCTACTAGAATATTCGAGCACCGCGATGAATAGCGAGTCCGATATATTCATCGCTAGCTGCGGATTTCAACCAGTAACTTGCTTTGAAAAAAAAAAATGTATATGTTAGCTGGATTGGAAATTTACTTTTTCAGAAAAAAACATAAATAATAAAACAGTATTATAAAACGTTCGTATGTCCTCTGTATAAGGAAATGTTTATGGCCAGACGTTATTTTATTCACTTTATGATTCCTGGTCACTCATTCTCCGTCTTGTTATTGTTAATTTAAAACAGGGCGTTAGCGAAACTCTGCAAACAGTCTTCAATAGAGTACCTTCGCTCTGGTTGGGCGGGGTCGCAGTAAGACATTTTTTTTTTTTTTGGCCACAGAATTGAAGCAAACGTGAACGGCATGCTTTCTTCCAGCAAATAGTCGGAGCCCACATTTTCTTTAGCGCTCAACAGGAAGCGTGGTCGCAAATAATATATGGATTGCTGAGTATTGAAAAACGTCTCGACGCCGAGCCTATTTTGGATAAAGGGTTTTACTCTTCAGTTTAAAAGTACATGCTTCAAAAAAAAAAGAAGAAAAAAAAAAATCGTCAGCAGAATAAAAAATTAGGAAGTCATTTCTCAGTCGAAACTGTCAGGAAAAGTTGTCGAGTGAGTTTAGCTTTGCATTTTATTTGGTACATATTTTCTTTTTTTTATTATTTGTATTTATTATTTGTTGAGTAATGTTGATGTAATGCCATCCAACGCATCTCTGTTGTTTTGAACCAAACAGCAACGCTTTCCTTTCTGTAAATACTCTAAATATTTTAGGTCAAAACAATGTTATATTCCAGTGTTTGATGTCAGGCGGTTTTCTTAAATAAAATAACCCAAAAAAGAGTTTAGAGGAAAGCCAAGTTGTTTTGTTTGCTTAAAAAACAGCCACAAATCTGTAGAAACTGAAGTATTCAGGAAAATATTTAGCAGTTTTTAGTCACTAAAACGTTGAATATATATTTTTTAATTGCTGTAATATCTTAAATTATTGTTTTACATTGGTTTATTAAGGTAAATATAAATGATTTAACCAAAAAATTATATTCAGCTATAATGCAATGTTTGGTTTTATTTAGAGAACATTCGCGTTATTTAAACAGAAACAGAAAATATTTAGCTATAAAACTGCAGGGAGTTCTGTTCTCCATAGACATTAGAAATAAGCAATTTCATTAAAAAGTAATATTTATTTTTTTGGTATTCGTAGGAAAAGAAGACCTCTTAAAATAATTTCAGCTGGGATCTGCTAGCATCATATTAATTACTGCTTTCAAGGCTGCACTACAAAAAAAAATGAAATCGTCTAGAACTGTTTTTAACTAAATTTCTTTTTGTATACAGTCGTGTATACAAAATGATAAAATAAATCTGTCTAAGTCTAATCAATTTATACCTTTAGTCAGACGCTAAGCAAAACGATATATGGGAAAACTCAGTCTGATTGGTAAATTTTAACATCTTAAAATCAAAGGAACCTTCATGATATCGCAAACTGTCGCCTTTATTGAGCTTTCTTTCTACCACTTTCTATGATATCAGCTGTTACAAAGCTGGTATTTGAAATACTACTTAAAAACATCAATTGACAAATTTAGTTTAACTTAAAAAAAATCGGGTAGAGAAAACATGGTTTTGTTGGAGTCAAAATTAAAACTCTTCGAGTTCTGAGTTTTGATCCTTTCAGTTATTCTTAAAACACTTTCTGTTTGGTCTGGCTTATGTAGCTCAAAAATAAAATTTGGCAGTTTTCATACTAAATTTAATATTTTTTTTCCTCTTTTGTTTCATGGAAACAATTACAAATAACAGAACTTATTTTTAAAAACTTGCTCCTATTATAGTTATCCTTTCAACATCAGTGCAACTAAATCCAAGCCGTGTCACATGCTTGTAAAACAAGTTAGCAGGCGCTGCCATCGTAAACAATGAAAATATGACACACAAAGCTATTGGTGTTGCATAATGAATTAGTTTATCGGTAGGCTTCTAAGAATTAAAAAAGTGACAGAGCGATAAGTCTGATTTATCGAAGCCCAAGGACTGCATGGGGATATATAATCATGATTAAAATGGACTTATTGCCACTCCTAATTTAATTTGAAGACGTGGTTTTCGTGCTGTAATTTAAAGCTGGTTATTTTTGAAAATTGGCCAGTTTAACAAAATACCTTTTTACAATATGTAAACTTTCATGTTTAAATTAAAACTATTAAATTTGGGACATTTTCATGATGAAAATCACAAAGCATTTCTTCACTACTAGACAGCTTAAAGGTGCTGACATCCGTTTCTAAAGTGAATAAATTGCTACTGTATTCATAGCTTTATGTTTCTAAAATTAAGAATTCTTGGAAGAATAAATTCAAGCTGAAAAGGATGTCATAAAATGTAGAGGAAAAATGTAACTTGGTTATTGTGACTACTGCTGTGTCAACTTAGAGTTTAGGGCTTTAATCAGTGGTTGAAGGAGGAAGACAACTGTGAGCTGCTTGGTGATGAAGGAACATCTGGATTTTTGGCTGATCTTTAGAAAAACAGCAGCTCTTTTCACTTCCTTTTTTATGCTTTTAGGATCTTGTGAATAAGCAAGAGGCTTTACTTCCACACCTGCAGTTAAAAGCATCTGCTGCTTGTCTTTCAGTTAGGCTGCAGGATTGATGCCAACGTGGTCCCCTTCCCAAAGACACACTGGAACCCTTGATTAAGTTATTCATTATATTATCACGAAGTCAGCTGTTACAACAGGCCTAATAAGATGACAGGAAGTTACTCTGACTCACTTGTTGAAAATCAGTACCACAGCTTTGTGTGCTGTTGTGCTTTTTAAATCTCATGACCCCTTCAGGAGGGTTTTCAATAGACTAGGATTTTGTGCAGTTGCCCCATAAAGCAGCATCAGATACCTTAAAGGCAGGGGTGTCCAAAGTCAGTCTTCCAGATAAGGTTTCCTACAAGTTTGAGATGTTAGCTTGCTTCAGCCTGCCTGATTCAGATGGGTGCAGTTCAGCAAAAGCCTGTTAATCAGCCAAATCGCCGTGCCCTACAGTAGGTCGGCCGCCCCTGTCTTAAGTGACTCTGTTTCAAATGTGATGCAATTTCACAGCTGACAGCAGATGTACCGTACGCTGTGCTTTCTGAGTTTAAAAACAAGTCATTTCTTGCATCTGACGATCTTGATATTACATGTTTAAAGCCTTTAGTACTGTGTGTGCAGCAATACATCAATGGACATTTTTTCTAGGAGGAGAAATTATTGATGAATTGATAGAATTGAGACCATCTTGTTGTTGGAATAGCCTCTGATGATCTTATAGTTTTCTCTGAAAGTGTTTAGAAGTATTTGGGAAATGCAAGTTAAATTTAGAGATGTAGTTTTGGAAGAAAAATAACCGTCTGATATTCATTGTTTGTTTGTTTTGTTTGTTTGTTTTGTCTTTAAGCTGTGATGTCTCATTATTTCATTCCAGTTTTTCTTTAGGAACAAAATTCTGGGGAAATGAAATAGATTATTCCTTGCTGTCCTGCTGGTCAGTGATTATATCAATGGTAGCAGACGCAATGTTCCACCTTGTGCATATTTCTTAATTTTTTTATTTTTTATTTTTATTTTTTTTACCTTAAAACAGAGTATTATTACTTTTTTATAGACAAAATGATGTGCCATTATGCCTGGTGTGGCCTGAGTTTGATCAGTGGGGCGGTCGGCTGCTGGTTTTGTTGACTCTTCCAGGTTGGTTTGATGTATTAGCACATCACGCTGTCTAAAGGAAGGCCCTTCTGTGATGGAGACTGATTGGGTTCGGTGTGAATGAATGAGCATCCGTACGAATTTCAGGGCTCTCGGTAACCTCCCAGAACATTACACTCCAGTAAGGAGATCAATAAGTTCCTTCATTTCTCAGCAATTTGTGGGAAACTAAAGAATATTATCCTCACTATCTGTCTTAAAAATAGATTTTAACAAAAAGGCCACTGCTTATCAATTTTAGCAGCTGGCTCTGAAAGGAGACTATTAGATTTTTGGGTGGCATTCCCAGCAGCAGATTCATTCATGTGTGATGCTTTGTCCTTGATTGTCCAGCTGGAACAACAGGTTTCACAAGAAACGTCAGGCTCTGGATTCACATTTTGCTGACTTGCTCTCATCTCATATCCATTGACCTTTATAAAATAGATTTTATGGCTTCTTGTTTACCTCAGGAGTTAAAGTTCCACGCAATTTTCGCTTATTGGAGGAGCTTGAAGAGGGCCAGAAGGGAGAAGGTGATGGCACAGTCAGCTGGGGCCTTGAGGATGATGAAGACATGACTCTCACACGGTGGACAGGCATGATCATTGGACCAGCCAGAGTAAGCTGAGCTCACTTACAGCTCATAAGACTTTTCAGGGTTTATGTATGGATGTGGTGCTAGTCTTTATGTCCTTTGCATTCTGTTCTTTTTATTTTCTTTCAGACCAACTATGAGAACAGAATATACAGCCTGAAGGTGGAATGTGGACCTAGATACCCAGAGACAGCGCCGACTGTTAGATTTGTAACAAAAATTAGCATGAATGGGATAAATAATTCCAATGGGACGGTAAGTTTCCTGGCTGATTTCACAAAGCTAGGCATAGAGTGGAGGTCACAGGTTGTTTTATACAGGCATATCAAATACAATAGATATAAATCTTCGTTGTTGACTGTAATACTAAACTGAAAATTTAGCAAAATGTTGCTAATCTTCTGCTGCTACTTTAAAAGCTAGTTAAACAGGTTTCTGTTCAGTCCAATCTGACTCAACATGAAGGTGATAATAAACCAGTTTAGTACAGGACTATCAGAGCTGAATGACTTGAAGGGTCTGCTTTACGTTCAATGATGGATGGCATCAAGGGGCAACGAGACATCCTGCGGCTAAATTTTAGCCCTGAGTTTCGCAGCATTTCTAGGGTCTGGCGCCTCATGTTTTGAGTGTCCATAGTAGTGTATGTCCTAGTAGAGAAATCCAAACGTTTTGCAACCAGTCAGAGAAACCTATCCAAAAATTGTCTGAGACAAATGCTAGAGCAAAGACACGATCTATTGCTCTCAGCATTAAATTATGGGAATTGATCTATATGTAAAGCCAGGAAAATTTTTTTTTTTTTGACATTTTTAATATATATGTAAAAGACTTCTCATAATTACGCCACAAAAATATTTTCTTACTGAAATTTGGCAATACAGTTTATAAATACCTACATTTTCTAAAAATGTGTAAAACTGCTTGCAAAAAGTATTAGATTTTATATTCTGGGTTTTGCCGTTTTTCTCCCACAAGCCAAAAAAAAAAAAAGTTCATATAAACTTTTAGCTGCAATGAACGGCAGCGAGAAATCCGAGACAGTCTGGCTAGATTCAGAGAGCTTTAACTTGCCGCTCTGAACATCACAATATTAAAAGTGGGATCATAATCCTGATTAACTGACTTCACAGATGACATATTGAGGTGTACTCTCTCGCTTAAAAACATGTTAAAGCTACTTGGTTCCCGCTCATCAAAGGAAATGAAGCAAAGCCACTTTCTCGATTGAATCCTTCACTGTTCATGAGATAAAGGAGAACTGAGCAGCTCATTGCTAACGACTACAGAAGCGGTCAGAGCATCAAACAAAGCTGCCTTTTTGAATCTAAAATGCATTTGATGTGAACTCACCATAAGAAAAGTCCATTGTCATGGACCAAATTGCTTTGTCTCTTGACCCGATTACTGCAACACGGAAGTTTGGACGTCCTGTGCCTCAGAGCGGTGGAGTTTAGAGCAAGAATTGAGGCGCAAGGAAGGACATTTGATTCAGACATAGGAACAACAAGCTGATGTTGGACCTTTGCTCAGGTAGCCAGGCTCTTTTACAGATTTGCTGCTCATAATTTGTCAGCTATTGTTTCATTCAGCTTACTGGACAGCAATAAGTAGGGAATGGGCAAAAACTCCAGAGCTATCCTGGCCTCTTTTAAAGAGAAATTTAAGGAAATGTATATCTGGCATCACTTTGAAAGCCCTAATATGTGTTTAATTCTTTGTTATACAGTGATAACCAGTCTTATAGGAAGTTTTCCCCTAATGTTTTTTCAAAATAACTGATTTCTTGTCTTATTTTTTCCCTTTTTGTCTCCTAGGTGGATTCACATAGCATACCAATATTAGCAAAATGGCAGAATTCTTATAGCATTAAAATTGTTCTTCAAGAGTTAAGGCGTCTAATGATGTCCAAAGAAAATATGAAGCTTCCACAACCACCAGAAGGACAAACCTACAGCACTTAATCGTAATGGATTGTTTCGGCCCTCTGTCTTAAACCTTTCTCTCTTAGAAATATTGTGTAAAGTCATCAAGAGGCTCACTTCACACATCAACCGTATCGTCTTCAAGATCAAGATTGGACTTTCTTATTACATAGCTCATTTAAAAGCAAAAAGTCCCAGCAGTTAAGCACTGAATAGATAGTTAGGACTTCAAGACCACAGATATCTGCTTTAATTAGTTTGACATTGAATTTTATGTTTAACCTGTTCCAGCTTGAGTAGGCTTGAAGAGGGACGCATGATGCCACACAGGTTGTTCCAGATTTCCAATAGTTTTCTGTTTAAATGATGATTCACTGAAGTCAGAGCAACATGGGTGTCCTAAGGCATGTTCTGTAACTAATACATTGTCAAAGAGAAGCCAAGTATTTGATTTGTTAGACAAATTTTTAGCAGGTTCATGGAAATATCCACATTGCTGAACCAGTGACTGTAGTCTAAAAGTAGTGTCACAAGGTGATTTTCTTTCTTTTTTTTTTAAAATAAATATATGAATATATATCTGTATTTGACACACAGCCGATGTTTCTGTTCTGCAGCTCTTTGACATGTAACAGACGTTGAAGCCTGTTCTGTTCTGAAACCCTTGCATTTAACTTCTAGTGAAAATGGCAGGTGTTTGAACTTGTGATTTTCTGACATTAAAATCACTGTCTGCTAAAAAGAGAGAGGAAAAAGGTGTGTTTGAAGTTTTTTTTTGACGCACTAATTTGACTGGAATTTGCAAGTTTCTTCCACATGAGGGCCTTCAATGAACACTGTTCTTTAACTGGGACACCAGTCTTGGGATACATTGAAGATACTTTAGTGCTACAGATATTCTCAACATGTAAATGCTGTTTATTCCCTACTTCAATTACTTTAGTTGGTAAGAGCGGACATGCTTTTCTCTGATAAAGTGTCATTTTTAAACTAATTTATGTAAAAAATTAAATGTGCACAGCTACAGATCCTTCTCAAATAGCATATTTTGATAGTTATTTTCCATAATGTAATGATTAAACTTGAACATTCAAATATTTAGATTCATTGCACACTAAAATATTTCAGGTCTTTTTTTGTTTTTATGGGTGTTTTTTTGGTACAGCTCTTGTGAGACCTCTATTTTTCTCTCTCACAATTTTCGTATTTTTTCTGTGCCCTATAAGAGAAGTGTTTTTTTTATTAAAAAAAAAGTCAACCTTCAAATAATTATGTACAGTTACGCACTTGGGAATCCTTTTGCAGAAATGACTGCTTGAATGCGGCGTGGCATGGAGGCAATCAGCCTGTGGCACTGCTGAGGTGTTATGGAGGCCCAGGATGCTTCGATAGCGGCCTTTACCTCATCCAGAGTGTTGGGTCTTGTGTCTCTCAACTTTCTTTTTACAATATCCTACAGATTCTCTATGGGGTTCAGGTCAGGAGAGTTTGCAGGCCAATTGAGCACAGTGATATCATGGTCAGCAAACCATTTACCAGTGGTTTTGACACTGTGAGCAGGTGCCAGGTCGTGCTAAAAAATTAAATCTTCATCTCCGTAAAGCTGTTCAGCAGATGGAAGCATGAAGTGCTCCAAAATCTCCTGATAGCTGCATTGACCCTGCCCTTGATAAAACGCAGTGGGCCAACGCCAGCAGCTGACATGGCACCTCAGACCATCACTGACTGTGGGTAGATGACACTGGACTTCTGGCATTTTGGCATTTCCTTCTCTCCAGTCTTCCTCCAGACTCTGGCATCTTGATTTCCAAATGACGTGCAAAACTGAGCAACAGTCCAGCGCTGCTTCTCTGTAGCCCTGGCCAGGCGCCTCTGCTGCTGTTTCTGGTTCAAAAGTGAGATGACCTGGGGAATGAGGCACCTGTAGCCCATTTCCTGCACACGCCTGTGCACGGTGGCTCTGGATGTTTCTACTCCAGACTCAGTCCTCTGCTTCCGCAGGTCCCCCAAGGTCTGGAATCGGCCCTTCTCCACAATCTTCCTCAGGGTCCGGTCACCTCTTCTCGTTGTGCAGCGTTTTCTGCCACACTTTTTCCTTCCCACAGACTTCCTACAGAGGTGCCTTGATGCAGCACTCTGGGAACAGCCCATTTGTTCAGAAATATCTTTGTGTGTCATACCCTCTTGCTTGAGGGTGTCAATGATGGCCTTCTGGACAGCAGTCAGGTCGCCAGTCAATGATTGGGGTTCTGAGTGATGAACCAGGCTGGGAGTTTTAAAGGCCTCAGGAATCTTTTGCAGGTGCTTAGAGTTAATTTGTTGATTCAGATGATTAGGTGCATAGCTCGTTTAGAGACCTTTTTCATGATTTACTAATTTTGTGAGATAGGAAGTTTGGGTTTTCATGAGCTGTATGGCAAAATCATCCATATTAAGACAATAAAAGACCTGAAATATTTCAGTTAGTGTGCAATAAATCTAAAATGTATCAATGTTCATGTTTTGTCATTACATTATGGAAAATAATGAACTTTATCACAATATGCTAATATTTTGAGAAGGACCTGTACATCTTCAATAAATCCATATACCATTAAGGAAAATTGGATGATTATATAGCTCATGAAAACCCCAAATAGAGTTTCTCTGAAAAAATAGTATTTTACATAAAACAAATAAGTCCTGTTTTTGCATGCATCTTTAAATTTGTGGATAGATTAGCCTGTAGCTCAGCAGAAGTGAGAAGGAAGCTTAACTTGTTTTTTCAATGGCCGTAAGCTCATCTGTAATATTGGCTCTGGTTGTTCTTGATATTTAACAGATTCTCTTTCTGAAAGGTTTGCTGACCAGCCAGCACAGTATAGGATCGATAAAACAGGAATTGGTGCTTTTGACTGTGGGTGTGTGCGGTAGGCTTTGGATGTAAACAGGTTATTAACAGCGATTTGTTTCTTGTTTAAACTAATTAGGTGTTAAATCTATCTCAGTCTTTTTGTCAATAGATTGTGTAAAAACAAGCAAAACCAATTCACTGATGATTGAATAAGCTACTGTGGATATATTCTGATTCTGATTTCTGATATAAGACAATAAAACTGCTACTACATTACTTCATTTTCCCCCAATAGTATATTTTATTTCTATAATGCCTGCATTAAACCCTCCTGCTCATGGTACCAACTATAAATAAACTAGTCACAGGTAGATTTTATTTACACGGTGCATTCTTTGAGGCAGCAGTCACAAAGAGTTAAATATAGAATAAATACAATGAAGGAATATTTAAGATTTGCATCAGTCAGTCCTTGGTGACCAGTAAGAAAAAGAAAACCCAACATGGCTTTCAGCTTTTGGGGTTTGTCAATATCATGTAGAGCATATATGTGATAGTTATTAAGACTGTGCAAACATTGATTCATTGTTAAACAATTTCAAATAAGTCCCTTGAGAATAAAGCTTGATTGAAGAGGGAATCATGTTGGGTTTTATTATTTCTTGGTCTGCAGCTGTTCTGCCTTCGGATTTGAATCACAGTGGACCCAAACCAACAGACATCCTCAAATCACTAATTATACTTAACTGAACCTGATTTCTGCACAGCTCCACTTATTTTCCATACTGTGGAACTTTCAGTTCCACATAATTTGCAACGTTTGCTTTTTGATTTGAAGAGAGAACACTGGAGCATAGTTTTAGTCCTTAACATTTTCTTCTTAGACTATTACGGTACACTTTTTAAGGCTGAAACAATCGGTTCATCGTGATTAATCAATTATTAAAATAATCGTCAACTAATTTAGTAATTGATTAATAGTTAACTGGAGAATAGAGAGTAAAGCATGCCTTTGGCTGACAGAGCAACCAAATTAGAGCAAGAACTATAACAAAATACCGTAGTAAAAAAATATAAACATTTTGCATTTATTTTTTCGTCTGTCAATATTTTCTACCCAGAACTCCTAAAGTGGAAAAGTTTTAGTTTCACCTCGTTTAATTTAGTAAAAAGTCTTCTTTAAGGAAGCTTTGGCTACCCGATTACTAATCAATTAATTGAAAAAAATAACAGATTTATCGATTTGTGAAATCGTCGTTTGTTGCAGCCCTACTTCTGACACTGCATATGGTGCATGAGTGACTATCACCATCCCCTCAATGCTCTGGACATCACTGTTGCCTTTGCTGCTTTGTCTGCCACATTTTTTCTTCTCATTTTATGTTAAAGCTTACCCTTCACATTGAGATCCACATCTTTTACATAACTATATAGGATGTAGTATAACATTCATGTCTTTAAAGTAAAGTAGTCATATGAAACTTTCCAACTTGCTGAGAAACTACATTTTGTTTGTAATTAGCTGGAAAGCATTAAAATGAGCAGAAATGACAACTTGACTCACATTCTGAATCAAATTACAGATGAAAATTGACTTTCAGTTAAATTCCTAAATGCAGAGATCCTGCTGTATTTCATACCTAATGCTTTAGATCAGTTAAGACGGCGTCTTCTGGCAGAAACTAATGTGTTTTCCAACTGAAACAAAAGCAGGTCCTGATGTTGATATATCTGTGTCAAACACAGCAATACCAAGGGTGACTTCTGAAAGTGATGAGCTCTCATTTGAATCATGCGACCTCCCCACCATGTGTATTCCTGCAACAAAACAGTTTGTCTGGAGGGGAGATTGAGCATCAGTCTGACACAAAGAGTAGTGATGATTTAAGAATGCCCTCTACTCTGAATAAGAGCTATCTGACACGATGTCTGCATATTTTATCTCATGACAAGATAACTTGCATCCCAACTCAGCCTCAAAGACATATATATATATATTTATGTTTCCTTTTTAGAATATATCCCTTACATTTAACTGAATTATAGATTTGTGCATGGACAAGCGAGGGCGCATGAATTATGAATTATAGTGTTTGCATATCAAACGTGTTTTTTAGTATCTATTTCTGTGTTGTGGAGCCATTTGCATAGAGTGACCTTTGATGTGTGTTTTGTTGTTTTGTCAGCAGAATTTAAAATCTGTCCACTAGAGGGTGCTCCAGCCCCACATATGTCACTGACCTGCTCCTTGGAGGTGTCTCTGGTTTGAAAGACATGCCTTTTTAGAAAATACTACAATGTTGAGTTGCTTGTAGATTCAGTTTGTGACTGTTGTCATTAAATTGAAAGTAAAAAACACAACCTCTTGTGTTGTTCAGTTTGCTAAGGGATTCATGCTGTTCAGCATCCTCTAATGTCTTAATGTCTCTATTTTGCCTCTTCACCTCATATATATATATATATATATATATATATATATATATATATATATATATATATATATATATAGAAATTGAAGTATTGCTGAAACGTGTCTCATTTTAATTGGTGTGGGCATCAGGGTGTGAGCTGTGCCGGTTGTTACTGCAGGGGATGACCTTGCTCTTCGTTCTCTGCAAGATATGATTTGATTCCAGATGTGACAGTTAGTGTATGAGCACAGCTGGGCTCATATTCTTCTTTACCCTCCTCTTGCACATCATAGGTAGTCATGAATAGGAAATCCTGAGCAGTTAACATTGCAGCAGGCTCACTTAGCGGCTTAGTTAGCCACAGGTCACACCACTAAAGTCTTTTATGCAGCACATGTTCTTGTTTTAGAGTGAACCTTTGCTCATCATGGTGACATTTTTAGACCCTCATTTAAATCGAAGTTGGAAATCATCCCTTGGGTACTTAACCTAGAGCCCTGTTGGATGAATCTGAATTTTAAACTCACCCACCTACACAGAAGCACCAGTTGAATCCTCTGAAGCTCACATCAACCCTGTTCCCATCAATTTTATATACGTATCGGTATAAAAAAAAACATGCTGAGTAAAAAAACAATAAAAAAGACTTCCATTTCTCTTAGTGTGAAGGAGATAAAGGCAGAGTGAACTATGCAGTGATCTAAGACGGGAAGGAATTTGTTGGGGGGCATGAATCTCGCCTGCCGGCAGACTGCTGGAACCAGGCCTCTGCTCCCTGAGCACTCACCTTTCGCCCCAAGAGGCCAAAAGGTCACATCTTGTCTCTGTTGATACTGTAAAAAGCTTTGTCTTCTTTATGACCACTGAAGGGTGAATGTGTCCATCTTCCTGAGGAACCCTGTTTGTTTTCATTCTTCAAGTACTTGTCATGACTTAAGGCGAACAGAGAGGAGACCTCATATGCTCTCTGGCTCAAGATTTACAATCAAACAAAACAGATAAAATATTTTAAAAAATCAAGCAGCAAGATTATAATATTTTTAATTGCAAGAACTTATAGAACAAACTCTTAAAAATGTTTATAACCAAATTATTTTAATTTGATTTGTGCAAAGCAGTTTATCATCATTTAGAGATTCTTAAAGAGATCATTTAAGATTTTTTAAATATGCATTTTTAAAAAGTGAGGAGCAGTTAACCTACACAGAATGCTCATTTCTTTTGTGTCTTTATTTAGTATAAATCCCAATTGAAAGGGTTGGAGGCTAAAGCTAATGGATGGTCCACGAGGGCCCAAAAGTGGATCTTATGCGCTTTATGCAAATGCTATATTATAAAGCTTTAAATCATCATCGCTCATATATTAGGTGGTAATTTATTAAGGAGCTAATGATTATGTAGATGAGAAATGGATTTAGGTGATAGCAGGCTCCATTGACCCTCCTGCATGAAACATCCACTGACAGAACATGAAGCTTCCTAGTCTGTGGGGGAAAAATAAAATGCTTCAAACTGATTTAACTCTGCTTCACTTTTTGATCTGATGGTTAATCAGACAGATAGCTCATTAAAAACTCGTTAGATAAATCTTCTATAAACTGTTGTTAAATTTTTCTGGATCGGGATTGTTTTTTGGAAGTAAATGTTACCTTTGGTCTCAACCCAGCACTGGTCTTTCCAGCCAGTATCAATTGATAAACTGCCATTGTTCATATAAAACCTCAGTTGCTAAGAATGCTGTTTGACAGCAGGTGTTGACCATGCCTCAGGCTGTTTTTTTCATGTAATATGAATCCTAATGTGCTTTAAATTGATAATAAGTTGATTACAATATATAAATATTAGACTCATAATGTCCATATAATCCTGTTTTTCTCCTGCTGCGAATTTTCCATATATTTATGAAGGTTCAGGTCTCTCATCTTTACTCGCTGTGCTGATATCACTTGTTGATAAATTGGCTCCTATAGTTCTAGCTCATTATATACATTCATACCTAACTGAAAAGTTGGTTGCTTATCATTAGATGTATAAAAATGTAATCAATAATGTTTTTTTTAGTTTTGCTCCAGGCAGCTCTACCAAACATGGACAGTTGCCTGAGAAAAACACCAGGAAGGTTACATGACCAAAGCTGCAGTTAAGGTATCTTATTAAAAAAAACAAGTTGCCACTGATTATAGACTGGCTCTTTCATTATCTCCTCTTTTAAAACACTTCTGTAGACTCACTTATTTTCCCTTGCTTTTAATGCACCTTGCATGGTTGTGTTTGTGTCATGAGTCAGTTGTGTATTTCATTTTACATCTGTTTTATTTCATTACCTTTGTGTATTTTATTTTACTTTCTATTAGTCTTTCTCATGTACATGTGCAGCACTTTGGTTGACACGTAGTTTTTTTTAATGTGCTTTATAAATAAAGTGCATTGGCTAACATCGCAAAGGCTATAAAAATGTTAAGAAAAACTCAGATTAGAACATTTAAAAGATGTTAAGGCCATTAAAACAGGTTAAATAAGAGATAATAAGAGTTCAGATTTTCTAAAAGATAGTTAGTGTGACAATAGTTCAAAGTTATACTCAGCTAGAGGCTTTGACACTAATACAGTCCTATATTTAAATTTGTTTTCATGAATATTAATTGGAACCCAACAGGCTTTCCATATTTTGTCAATGATAATATCACTTTTAAATTCAGTCACCCTCTCCTGTGCCGTTCAGGCCAGAAAATTAGGAGTTATTTTATTTAAATAACATGTAAACTACATTTTAGTTAAGTAGTTATAACTGTGTGTGCTGGTCAGTTAGAAAAAAGATAATCTAACATATGTCAGCTGAATTGTAGGGAAAGTTATATATCGCTGTATCATGCCAGATTTATTGATAGCCACCCTCTTTCCTGACATGTCCCTGCAGGAGGGGACATCTCTACAGAATAATAAAGAACTATGGATTGGTGTAGATTTGATTTCCTTTCCTTTTTTATTCCAGTGCTGTGCAGCTGTAACTGAAAGCTACATAATCGTATGTAGTCTGACTTTAAATGTCACAAAGAATAAAAAGATCTCTGGTATTCATCTTGCCATGGGCATAGAACCTTTAAAGCCAGGCTACTGTCAGACAAACAGTTGTATCTGTAAAGAAATATATGTAGCTGTTGAACAAAGCTAATTCACTGTAGCTTTTGAGCATTTAGCTAATTTCAGCATTAAGATATACAGTAATAACATGTCAAACTGACCCATCTCTGTTTGCTTTATCTGATAAATTCACTGTATTTTCAAGGCTTGAAAAAACAGCTTATGTATCTAAGTGCTTGACTAACAGCTTTGTAAATAAATGCATCCACTCTTTCTGAGAAAAACATGCAGATTGGGGCCACATGTCTGGTATGCTGCTCTCTGTGGCTATTGACATGCACTCCACAGGGCCATCCACCTTCAGAACCGATGCTGCCACAACAGCTTTGGATCATTTTTACGCTCCCTGTAGTCGGGAGAGCGTATGAGATTTTCACAGAAGAAGCGTGAAGCTGCGGCAAAGCTTTTATTTTTTCATCCCATGCCAGACCATGATGTATGAATGTGCGCTCTCCCTGCATCATGAATTTCGAAGCAGGACTTCGTTTCGGGTCAGACTGACACAGAACAGGGCTTGTTACAAAATGTTGCAAAAAGAAAAAAAAAAGAGGGGGGCCAAATCATCTGTGTACTCACTGCATTCCAGGTTATTTATACAGAGAGGAAAAACTGTGTAGACTTCATGTCTCTGCTTGGTGAGAACTATTAAATTACTGCTGGATGTTTTTAATTACTTCACATAAATGTTGGAACACAACACTTCTGCAGTGTTTGGAAGAGGAGGGGGGTCCATAATGTCTCACATGTTTAGGGAAGCACTGGCTTGCACTTAATCATGGTGGTCCCTGTGTGATTCTGATGTTGGAAATGTGGCTTTGTGAGAGAAAAGTGAGCATTCCTTCTGCTGGTGAGAGAGAGAGGAAATGGGTAATAAAACCAGGAGGGGAAAAAAAAGGAAAAAAAAAATCCTCGGCGGCGTGCTGGAGCCAGTGATTCTGGGATCCACTTAATTGCTCTTAAATGAAAAAGATTTTTGGCTTCCCATTGGCTGCATTTAAAGAAAAAAAGTCAAGTCAAATCCCACATGTCTACCAGCCAAGTGGTGACTTCTCATCCAGCAGTATAAGCACTAATCCCTCTCTTTTGCTGGTGCCATCGGTAATATTATTATTAATATTGAGAAAGCTGCTGCTCACAGTCGGTAAACGCCAGAGGAGGCAAAAATTTGTCTCTTTCTGCTCAATTACCAAGGCCAGAGAAGTCACTGGGGAAAGGGAATATCAATGCAAGTCTGCTGAATATTTTATCTCTGTGCTTTATAAGCCTTCCTCCAAACAAATATTATGACAAATAACTGCGTTTCCTGGGGAAATATTAATGACAACGCTCTTATTTTTAGCTGCTTGTGGGGACGTTTTTCTTGTGCATAAGAAGGTGAAGTCATTTTCTTTATAGACTGGCAGCAAATATGCATCAACTTTAGTTGGAAGTATTCATGTTAGCACCAAAGTACATTAAAGCATCATAAATAAAGAACTCATTAGATAAAAGAGTGGGCTCTAATTGAGCTATTACTTAGGAATTAATGTGCATGTAGGGGTTTGTTGTGGCTGGATGAATGAAGCACTGCTAAATTAAAAAAGTCATACTTATTCATACTTATTTACATTTTGTTTCCCAACAACTGATCAATTAGAAGTAGTAATTCAAAGTAGCACATAACTGTTAAGTAAAAAGGAAATGCTGCATACGGTGCATGCTCTTTGTAGTCAGGAGATGGATTTTATGAGTTCCAAGATGGAAATACTACAAGAATGCCCCCTGAAGTCAAAAATTCTACTGGGAAGGTCAGATGTCTCCAAGGAGCCTCGAATTCAGTGTCCAATGCGTTTGAAGTACATATCAAAGTAGTGAAAGCTGCATAGATGTAGTGTTTGCACTTCTGACCGTCTGTATCTGTATAAGCCAGAAGAACAAAATGCTGGGCACAACCTCTATTTGTTTGGTGTTTTAAAATGTAAAAAACCTTATTGCTATTTTTAATTGCTAATCTAATGTTTTTTTGTTTTTTATTTGTTTTTTAACGAAATTTCCAGATCCCCATATTAACCTTGAAGGCCAATTAAACCTGTCATTATGTTTTAAAATATGTTCAGTATTAAAAATGGTAAAGGTGCTCCATGCATCCTAATATTCAGCCTACCCAATTTAACGTTTTGGAACACCATTCAGTATGATTATAGCAGCAGTTCTTTTAGGGAACGTCAGATGAACTGTTATTGAGTCTTACCATACAATTTTAGTTGGATTGCACTGATATTTGACTGGGCCATTCAAATATTTGGATACGTTTTGTTTCAAACTAAAAGTTTGGTTTTGAATGTTCTTAAAATATTGGAAGCAAATTTTGTTGACTTGCCATCGAAAATCTTATTAAAACCACATTATGGTGTGTGGTTGTAAAGTGTTGAAATGTGAAATGGTTTTGAATAGTTTTGCAGGTTCCTGTAAAATGCTTTATGTCATTACTTCCCGCCTCTCATCTGAATTGCAATTCCAGTTTTGACAAAAAAAGCAGCCTCCTGCTGAATACAACTTCTCATCACCGGGCCTTGTTATTTCCCAGTGTGACGGCCAAGTGTGAGGACGCCACTCAGAGAGCCATTAAGGCCTCGAAGTGCCGCGCTAAGCTGTCATGTTGTGTCAACCGCTCCTTTTGTACACATTAATTGTTGAGCGGAGTGTGTCACATCCTGTCAGGCCGACTGCTGGTGTCCCTCTGGTCACCCCTCAATGCCCCTGTGCCTGCCGGCACTATTGTGGCAGCGTCGGCCACAGACGAGAGGAGATGTGGCCCTGCAGGATGTGGGACAATACTGGGAAGGAAAAGGAGGGAATCCTGGAGTTATGTGCAGAAGCCCACTCAGCCGAGTGTCTCTGAGAGCGCTCCCCTGTGACATTCTCCCAACCCCCCTCATTCCCAAATGGGCACACTCTGTTATCCTCATTAGATTTTTTGTTGTTTTTTTCTTTACAATAATTATTATTCCTGATTCAGAAAAAAAGATTAATTAGGATTCGCTTAAATTATTCCACCTGCTTATTGAAATTAAATTGAATGTTTCTATTTAATATTTGGTACATGGTGCCAACAGCCAAAAGTATGTTATACATTTAATTGATATTTTTCAGTTTTAAATTTAGTCCCAGCCTCACAAATTAAATAATATTAGTCTGTTTATTCCTAACGTCTGCTTTTTGCACCAAATGTAACATCGCTCAATGGGGTCTCATACTTCAGTTTAATTTTATCACAGAAAATGTCTCCAAATGAAAATTGGGTCTTAAGGGTGGGTCTACTTTTAATTCCAATGTTGTGAATTGACTGCCAGAGCTTAGAAAGCCATGACTTTATTATCTGAGTTTTCTCAAATTGTTTAAAAGTTCACTAATCTTACTGTAAGTAAAATTTTAGATCTGAATCATTCAGATTTAGCGTCAAACAGCGAGGAAGAGAAGCTGTTTTTTTATTTTGCAGAGTGTATTTATATATCTGTCTGGAACAGGCTATGTCATGGTTTTGGTTCTGTTTAAGTTTTATTTTTGAGTTTTAATTGGTTTTATTTCCATTTTGTGTTATTCTAGTTGTTTTTGGTTGTATTTGAAATCTTATGTATTTCTCGTTTACCCTCTGTTGCCCTCTTGTGTCAGTCTCCTTCTCCTAGCTGCCATCTGGATTCTTTTGTCCACACCTGCTCCCAGTCTGCTGATTATCCTTTTTTTTGTTCAGTCTCCCATTTATATGCCTGCTCTTCAGTTACTAATTGCTAGTTCGTCGTTTGTTTGCGCCTCATGAGTGTTTTCCTTGATGTCTTCTGGATTTTAGTTTTTCTGTATTTTGTTTGAGGACTTCTGTTTCTGTTGCCACTGATTGATTAATTAAATACGCAAGAAACCACCTCAGCTTCTGTCTCTGTATTTGGGTCTTTTAAAAACCTCCACACAACCTGAAAGTATACTTGATTCAGATAATTTCACCTGAGCATATTACTTAATATTTAGCACAAACATCAGAAGCTGGGATGACCGGAATAATACAAATGATCTAAGGATAGCCAACAATACAAACAAGAAACTTCCCACTCCTCTTTGACATCATTTCAATGTTATATTTCATTCACTTTCAAACTCTTTGAATCTCTCAAGATGGCAGATGGTGTAGTCCAGCTCTGTGTAGACTTTCAAATAAGTCAATGCTTTAAAACATGCTACAGGACTTTAAAATCCCAGTGTGATGGATGTTCAGTGATTGTAATAAAGTGTGATAATATTTATAATAAATGACACAAACCACAGATCATTGATGCACATCTGTGTTCAATGTGCTGACTTAATTTTGTGTTCCAGCAGTCTGTCATGTTGAGAGGTCTGTTGTCTTCCTGTCCTCATCTACTAAATTATTATTATCAATATGGGCAAAAGGGCAATTGCTCAAGGTTGCATTGAAGGGGGGGTTGGGGGTTGCATAAGTATCATATCTAGAATAAAAATTTTTCCTTTGTAAACAGGTGGAGATTTGATTCTGTGCTGATGCAGAGCTTAATGGGAAAAGTGTGAATTAAACCAATGGGGCCTGGGAGGTGGGGTTTTAGGGTGCAATGGGCCCCCTTAAGGTTGCATTTATGCAGCAGCAGCAGCAGCAGCAGCCACTAAATACGATGATTTCACTTTCTGTGTTGTGGGAATGAACAAAAACACATTTTTCAGTTAATTTATTTTGTTTTTTATTTTCTGATTTACATGGCAAGGCAAGTTTATTTATGTAGAACATTTTAGTAGCATTACAATTCAAGGTTCTTTAAATAAGACGTAATAGAAGGCAACTATGCAATGGCATTAAGGCAACATAAATAATTAAAGTGGATTAAAATAAATTCTTAAAATAAGATGATTTAATTAAAGCAAGACAAAATTATTGATTAAAAAACTAAAAAATAAAGTTGGACTACTGGTGACCTATTTATGGTGTACCCTTTATTTCACCCATAGACTGCTGAAGATAGGCACAAACCCCAGGGAAAATGGATGGATGTTAAGTTGGACTAAAATCGTGCCTTAGGATTGAAAACTCAATTTAAAGCAACACAGGGTTTCAGCACTTTTACAGTTTTCTGTGAATTCATTCCAGATTGGTGGAGTAAAAGAACTAAAAGCTGCTTCTCCAGGTTTGGGTCTTGATATGCAGAGCAGACTAAAGCCAGAATATCTGGGATTCTAATAGCACTTTTTTTTTTTTTTTTTTTTTTTTTTTTTTTAAACCCCATTTTATACAACATTCAGCAGTCTAATGGTGGTGGGGAAGAAGCTGTTCTGGAATCTGCTGGACCTGCAGCGGATGCTTTGAAGTCTCTTCCTAGAGGGCAGCAGGGAGAACAGCTCATGTTAGGGGGTGTAAGGGGTCATTTATAAAGTTAGGGGCTCAGGCTTCCTTCTATTTATTTTCCCAGCGCTGAAATGGTTTCATGCTTATCTTGGTGACATCATGATATACAGCTGTGTGTTGTCTTCATAGTCTTGCTAACTTAATGTTGTTGTTTATCAAGATCTGAATTAGGGTGGGCATGTAAATCTTGAAAAGGAGGGACCCTAAGATGGACCCTTGTGGAACACCACATGTGATTTTTGCCTCTGATGTAAAGCGACTCATGGATACAAAAAAGACCCACTCCTTCAAGTATGATTTAAACCAGTCCAGGGCTGTACAAGAAAGGCCAACCCAGTTTTCCAGGCACTATAATTAAATGGAGTGATCACTAAGGTCTAATATTGCAACCGTTGTGGTTCTTCCACAGCCTGCGTTTAAACGGATGTCATTAAACACAGATGAACGCACCGTCTCCCTTTTTTTTTTTTTAGGGTTAATGCATTGAGTAATTTTTTTTAACAGCTGGAGGTAACAACATGAAAAGAAATACATTTCGGTAACACACGTGAGCTGACAGGAGAGCTGTGGTGTGGTGTTGATTGAAAACAGAGGGAAATATTATTAAGATTTAATTTGTCCAAAGTCGGTCTGACTGAAACCTTTGCGACGTAATGAAGAGAACACCACTGCTCGTCATCAGTCTCACAGCCATAACTCATCCTTTCAGAAAAGCTGTCAGCTCATCTGGGTTTGTATTTTAACGTAGTTTGCCATTTATATCAGTCATTTTCTCTTACCTCTTATTCAAGACGGATGTTTGTGTGTGCTAGCTAGAAGATTGAGCAAAACTAATATGTTAAATGTGGATGTGCATTTCTCAATAGTTCAACCCTGACAAGAAGTAATTTCAGCCTTGTTTACTATTAAAATAAAAAAGAATGTCAGGAAAACTTTGCCCCTCCTTGTTATTTGAAGGGGGGCTTTATAACAGCAGATTTTCTGTTCAGGTGTGTCTTTTTTGTCTGAAAATAGGAAGAAAAAGGCATATCTGTTTAAACTAAGGAGGAGGGAGAGCATAGTCAAAAAAAATGAAGTGTGAAAGTCATGTTTAAATCTGCTGACAATGTAAGGGGTTACAGAATTAGTTCTTTATTTTGTTAACATGGAATCTAAGCATATCAGGTAAGGAGTCGTCTAAATAAATTCACTTGTATTAAATTCTCTGGATGGTAATTTTCATCAATAAGTGCAATAATAAACCTCCCAGAGAAATTAGAGACAAATGTTGCCTACATTTGTTTCCATTCTTCATTCGTCCAGACTATCTGGGAAAAAGTCAATTCACTACCTGGTTGTTTGGCATATAATTTGTCATATTTAGGCTTTTATTGATCAATTTTAATGCTTCTTTTACCAAGGTGATATTTTCATGCATTTTTAAATGATTCTATAAACAAAAATGGGTGCATGAATTTCAATACTTCGTACATTTATTCTAGTCCACACAGAGTTAGAAATATACATACAGAGCCGTGAAAAACTAGAGGCTTAAAAAGACTCTTATGCTAAAAAGAAGTAAAATTTTAATTGAAAAAATCTGTATTCCTCTATGGAGAAATATTTATTTCACACCAAGACTGACTGGTTTATGCACCATTTAAATATGCCATATTCCATAAATAATTATTTTAAAACGTTTGTATTCACTTACTTTAGCTTAATTATGCCACTATTATTTACAAGCAAAGTCAACAGACATTGGGATAAATATCTGAGAAAGAAATGTCGTGCAGAAATGTTGAAGTTCATTTACATTTCTGTGAACACTTTCATCTAAACTTCACACCAGCTCCTCCTAAAAATGCTCACATAAGACTTAACAGTTGCTAAGCTTTTCTGTGCAGCATCCCCAAAGTTGCCAAAACATCAGTGGTTTGGAAACACCTGACTTCCTGTGAAGATTCAGGCAGCCTGCTACCTGGCAAGAGCAGTGAATGCACCTTGGAGTAAACACAGCAGCAAATTCTCTATGGCATTCTGGGCCACACTTTAACTGAAGAATGCTCCAAGGGCTTTTTATCTTTTCACATGGATAACAACATCAAGGACTCAACATGGCATTCTTCAAAGCACCTGCTTCGAGGGCTCGCAGTAAAATTTATATTTAATTTGAAACTACTGCTTCGAGAAAAAAAAAGGCCACAATAAATGACGGAGTTAAATGAACTGAAATATTTTTAAGCTGTTAATTTATTTTAGTAACTCAGCTCAAACAGTTAAACTCATCTTGAAATCTTTACACCGATTGATGATTTTGCAGCAATTATTTCAGATAATTTTTGATGACAGCAACACAAATAAAAATGCTACATACTAAGACAAATAAAAAAATTATTTTTGATAGAAATGTGATGTGGCAGACTGATATTCACTGACATCATCCTCTAAGATGGTACAAATTAAAAGATAATTTCCTAAAGAAGCTGATTGTTTACAGAGTGTCGTATCTTATTATGTGGTGGGAAAAAAATTCTCTTTCAGAACTAAATAGATTTAGCCTTTTATTTAGAAATAAAAAACCACAAGTCTGAAGAACATGTTGAAGGGTGCAGAATCCAAGTCACTTGATATCCTGGATTAACTTTCCACAGCCAGTGATGAAGCCGGGCATCATGTCATCCGCTGGCGTTGGCCCACTAGGTTTTATAAAGTCTAAAGTCAGTGCTGGCATTCACCAGGGTGTTGTGAAATACTTTCCTCTGCTAACCAGCTTTATAGATGCTGGTTTCCCCTTCCAACTAGACTTGGAACATGCTTCCTCTGTCAAAGGTACCAAAACTAGCTTTAAAAACAAAGCAATACAGATGCTCTAGAGGCTGATATTAAGTAAACCAGACCAACTTAACACCTCAGCAGAATCTGGTGCTTTTATTCATGCAAAATGAGCCCCAACCTAATTTGGAGTGCATTATAGATGCAACACTCAACATATAAGTGTCAAGATCTTGGCGCTGATGACTGGCTTATTTATTCATTCCATTCACCTGTCTAACTCTGCCCAGTTTCTTATCGCTGCTCATCCATCTGCTCCTGTCTCTATAAAAGGTGCTTGCATCCAGTCATCAGTACCAGGTTATTCTTGTTCTCTATAGCCAGTGGTGAGAGTGTTTTAAAAGCTCCTTGGTGTTTCTGATTTACTGATCCTGACCTGTTCTGCCTCTCAACCACTGAGTCTGCCTGTTCCTGTCTGAATGTTTCGCCTGAAATGTCTTTGGACTTCTGCACCTCTGAACCACCCTATTCTGATCTGTTTGCTTCACCTGGCTTCAGACTCCTGCTTCTTCTTCGTTCTCTGTGGCTGCTGCATATGGGACACATTCTGGACGGAGCCTGCCGCATCTTATTGGCAGCCCACTGACTGGATCCTACCTCATTCTCATTCTCAGCGGCTGAATTGTTCAACCAGACGTTTCTGCCTCAGACGCCCTAGCCACCGCTTCTTAAGACCAGCTCATTTTTTAATAAATGCTTTTTGAATAATTCTACCATCTGTCGTGCCTGAAATACTGGTTCCTCTGTTCTGAGTCATGACATAAGCAACTATAGATAAAGGGATGAAATAGGAAAAAAAAACATTTCAGGGATAGTACAATTTACTGAAAAGCAACTTGAAATTAGCTTATATATGGGATATTTTTTGTATAATTAGTTTTGTTAATTAACAAATAAAAAAGGGTGCATTTTTCTGAAAAGAAATAGCTTTTTGTTCCCGTCAGTGACCATCTCTGTCTCACTGTCTGAAAACAGGCTGTCAGAATGCTTGTACTGCGGACCAGTGCACAGAAATAAATGCTGAAGCTGTGATACACTTCATGGCTGGGATGAAGATTTAATGAAGAAGAATCTGCGGTGTCGGGATGCAGTCACAAATTGCTCCTGCTGAGTGGCTAAAATGCAGTCAAACACACATGAAAAAAAGGCAAAACAACCTTTTAAGGTTCGGCCCCTGGCCACTTGAAACTGTCTCTAAACCACAGAAGATGATGCACTGAGTTGCGCAGACAAGCTGGGGGAGCAGAAAAGATGTCCAAATATTTCCATGGCTCCTGTGGCCCTCTGCTTGCATAGCCCTGGCATGAGCTCATTGGTGTGTGGCTAGTTTGTGCTTCCTCAGCACTGTTCTTTCCCAGTCTCTGAGTATCAATGTCGACACTAACTAGGCACTGACAAAGTCTGCCGAGCTTTTTTTCCCACCAGCCTCTAGACTGCATCTTCTCATGGGATTTTGAGCAGATCATCTTATGAAGGCCAGATTTTATTCTTGTGTTACCTCATGTTGAAATGTGAGGGTTCAAACTATCAGGTTTAAATTTATTCCTTACAGTGGCCCACTCTGGAAGATGGCTACCTCTATTATTAAATTGAGTAAAGGCTGCACTGTTTTAGATCTAAACTATCGCTTTACGTGAGCTTTCCGTTTTGAAATGTTACTTCTCTCCTTTCTTCTGAGTGATTGTTTTCATAAGCTTGAAACCAAATGGGAAAAAAAGCTCAAAAATTGTTGAGAGGACCCTTCCTGGGGGGCGATAAGCATTCTTTTCGGGTACAACTCAACAGTTTGGCTCTCTTGCGGTATTTAACCGATGAATAAATTGACATGAATCGTATGCACAATCCAGCAAACACTGGAAACAGAGGAGCCAGAAATAACTCTCCCGGGCAAGATGTGGAAGAGATTAAGGCTGAACCAACGAAATAAGTGAGCGGAGGCGGAAGGTTTGGAAAACGAGATGAGGTGGGGGGGTGTTGAGGCAAGAAGAGGTGAGGAGATGGTGTTAGGGAGCAGGAGGGGGGAGGAGTGACTAAAGAAGGGTGAGTTTATCGGGGGGTGGCCCTGTGAAAAGGAACTCATAAAAGTCACATTTGTTGGTGATGCATGAGGAAGTGAAGCCAGCTTTGGCACATGTGTCTGTGGTGCTAAATTAACTGTTAACACAAATAATCAAAGTGCAGGGCCCATTGAGCACTGGCGCCAGTGAAATGAGGGGGAGAGGCTGGCTCACTTTTCTCTGAGAAGTTGCGGCGTGCTTGTGGCGAGCTAGCAGGTGGAGGTCTACCAGGGGGGCTTTCACAGGATGGAAGTGCTTACAAAACAGGCCTGAGCAGTCCACTGACAGAGGAAAGCACAGCCGCACTCCGGCTTTCCAGCTATTGTGTGGAAGCGTGCTTCTCTTTTTAGATGTCTCTTTGTGGAGCCTGACATCTCAGAGCACCGGAGGACATGGCACCATGTCTTCTGCCTCCAAAACAGGCTGATAGTAATTAAAATGCCACTACTGTGACCTTGATTTCTTTTTTTTTCCCCAGGCACTCTGGCCTGAACAAAGGGGGTTCAGACAACCAAGTTCCACTTTAAATAAGGAAATATTACTGCACTGGTGTGTTCTTAAAGGGATAATACTGATTCTTCTCGGAGGGTTTCTCTGAATTTCTTATCAGCTGTAGATAACTTCAGCTTGGATAAAACTGAAACAACTTCAGGCTGTAGCGTTCCCTGTAGGGTACAGTCAAAGTAGATTTTGTCTTTAACCTTTAAGCTTTTTGAAATAGCTATTGCTATTTTATTTTAAATTGTAATTTAATCTGCACACATATTTCTGGTGACATCACAAAAAAGCCTATGGCAACTGCTGAGCATATTTTTGAGTTCATCCTTTTTAATTTTCTTTTATTCATTTATGCTTTTAATCAAGTTTCTTCTTCAGGGATATTTGTTGTACTCTGTATGGCTGCATCAAATGCAATTCAGCTTTATTGGTATACTGCCTCTATTTCATTAAAATTTGACAATGTTAAAACAAACTGATGATGTTTGTGAGGAGCAGTGGGGCAGACTGTTTTGGACGGCTAAATACATTGTATTATGTCTTTTACAGGTTACTTTTGCTATATATTTAGGATATTATGGTGTGTAGTGGATTAAAAAATAGACCATTATTATTAACAGATCTCTGACAGAAATTGGCTATAATGTTTCCAATAAGAGGCCTTTTGAATAAACATCTAACTGAAAAAACATAAGCAATTGACAAGGTTTAGAAACAGCTTTTCAATTAACCACTTTTGGAATTGAACATTTTAACCTCAAACTCTGATATAAGCAACAATTGTCCGGCAATTTAGATAAGGAAAGAGACATATTTATTTAATGGTTTCATTCAGTTCAGTTAAATTAAAAATACTTTACATTAATCCCAATGGGAAATTAAATGTTGTAGTTACTCATTAGCTTTTTTTTAAACAAGTTGTTGTATATGTAAATAGCTATAGGCAGGGAGGATCTCCTGTAGCAGTCTGTCTAGCACCGACTATACAGTGAATAAAGCTTAGACTGTAGAAACTGTTGTTTAATAACTTATTTTTGTTTATTATGTTCTTCATTCTATAAGGAAATCTTTCCAGGGGAGTCCCTCGCTTGTAGAGCTTTTTTAAGTAATTTGCTTTGATGCTGTTACCCAAGCAGATGATGGCAGAAGTGATCACGCTCTCCACAACAGACTTATAGATGATATGCAGCATCTTGTTGCAAACACTAAAGGACCTAAGCTTCCTTATTTGCTTCTCAAGCCTAGTTTGTTGCACAGATGAACACCAAGGTATTTATACTCCTCCACCATCTCCACTTCATATCCCATGATGGTAATAGGATTCAACTTGCTCCTGTGTCCTATGAAAACTACAATTAGCTCCCTTGTTTTGTTCCCATTCAGATAAGTTTCCACACTGTGCCACAGAGTGGCTGACTCGCTCTCTTTATTCAGCTCCATGTCCATCTTTGATGTACCTAACGACTATAGAGTAATCCGAGTATTTCAGCAGATGACTGGACTGGTACTGGGAAACAGAGGTGTACAGAGTAGTAATTAATGGTGAGACTACCTTCCCCTGTGGTTCTCCTGTGCTGCTGATTAATTGATTAGACAGACAAGGGGTGCTGGTGCCTATCTCCAGCTGTCTATGGGCGAGAGGTGGGGTTTACCCTGGACAGGTCACCAGTCCATCGCAAGGCAACAGAAACAAACAGAACAAACAACCATTAATGCACACACTCATACCTAAGGAGAATGTAGAGAAGCAAATTAACCTAACAGTCATGTTTTTGGACTGTGGGAGGAAGCTGGAGTACCCGGAGAGAACCCACCTAGGATCAGGGAGAACATGCAAACTCCATGCAGAAAGACTCCGGGCCAGGAATCAAACCTTTTTGCTTCAAGACAGCAGAGCTATTCACTGCACCACTGAGCAGCCCAATCATAGAACATGGCCCTCAAAATACTATCTAACATGTCTGAATGACAGGGGGTTTGTGGAAGTGTGTAAAATGGCATCTTTAGCCCCAACTCCATGGTGATAGGCAGAGTTGCGGGGATAGCTGTTTGTTTGCTGCTCAGACCAACAGAATTTGGTTCACCTCTCTAGGATATTTCCGTGGGATGTCAGGACAACAGCTATATATAGTCATTTAATAAATAGTAAAGGGATTGTACTTATTGACTGTTATTGCACAGGTTATTGCACAGGTTATTGCACAGGGTTGTTGCACAGTGTTGTTGCACAGGGTATTAAATAGTAATTGCACATTAGCTATTGCACAAGTTATTGCAGTTATAGTGCCGCATTGTTAAGTCTGATGGCAGCAGCGATGAATGACCTGCTGTAGCTCTCCTTTTTACAAACAGGGTGTATAAGTCTTTTACACCCTCCTCTCAGCCACTTCCCCCCTGATTAAAGTGTGCAGCCCAAGACAGAAGTTACCTTTCTCACCAGCTTTTCAGTCTCTTTCTGTCCCGCTCTGTGCTGCTAGGGGCCCAGCAGACGACAGTGTAGAGGAGGGCTGATGTCTGTTGTTCATAAGCACTGCCAACCCAACGTCCTTGAGTCCTTCATCCTTCACCCTTCTTTAAAACCCTGTCTACTTGGCAGAGAGATGCTGGAGTCAGGGAATTGATCTTGCAGCCGCATTTCAGTAAAACACATAATGCTTAATTGTTGTTTTGCTCGCTGGATTCTGGCAAGGGCTTGATTGATGGAAGAAATGACCTGTATATTCTGCTCCTCTATCTACTTTTTGCTCCTGCTCTTCATCCTCAGTACATCCTTTTTAACTTGGTACTTCTGGAAGTTGCTGAAGTATTATTTCATCCTTAGAGACGTTAATGAGCTCCTCCTGGGTGTAACAAACCCCCATCTTGCTATGGTTGCTATGGTTACAAATATGTCCAGAATGGAAAAATACCTGCAAATTTCTTTCCAGTTGCACAGCATTAGCATAGGCAAAACCATTGGAAAAAAATTCTGATTTACAAACAGATTAACAAAATTTCACTTGAAAAATGAACATCAAAACCAAGCAAGCAGAACTATTCCAACCTGCAGCCATCAAAAACAGCATCTAGAATTATACTAACCAATTAAAATCTGTTGTTTGGTTTCTTTAGGTAAATATTCACACACATTAAATGCTTTAGATTAAATCATACATCAAAGAACCTAAAATATTTCTGATTAGGAAATTACTATATCTTTGTATTTTTACCTAACAAAAACGTCTAGCTTATTTAGCTTGCGTGTTTTAACACAAATCACAGTGCTATAAAGCACTGCTCTAGGTCACATGACCCATTCAGTGGCATATCAACCTCCTCAAGTTACATTATATTCTTTGACTTCAGAAATAGCTGTTTGCAAATGTTATGTGCAGATAATATCATTGTTTTTGTTTTTACAGCATGTCCACTCTTTTCAACATTTTGAACATTGTTTTTGTTGACATTACAAAAATCTCAATTGATCTGAGCATTTAGTTTAACTCTTAGATGAGATACTAACAGCTAGAAAAAATCCACAGATCCCCACTTAAAAAGCCAACATTTATTGAACCTCTGAAAATGTCTATAAAAAAATATTTTGATGGAAATTTTTATCAGTGTTAAAATATTAAACTGAATTTCATAAATTTTCCCCCTTTGTCTGAATTTGTTGTGTTTCTGGTTCTCTGAATGGTATTGTGCACATCTATATATAAAAAAAGCAGATTGACATCTTAGTCTTATCAAAGCAAGTGCTTTGCAATTGATCACAATTTATAGCCAATCATCACCGAGGCAAAAATAAACAGTGTGGATTTAAAGCACTAATTGTTGCACAGCACTATGAAATAATCCAGATGGGAATAACATTGAACTGTGTTGAAGAGTGAATAAATCAAGTGATATTTCTGCTTACAAAGCAGAGTTGTTGAATCACACATGGCGTCTTTGATGTCTTTATGCAAGATTAAACAAAAAGGCTGCATTTTAATTTATCATCAAACGAGCACTCTTTGTCTTTACGAGACAGTTTCGGCTCAAGTTCACTTGCAGCCAAAAAAGAGTCGTGAGAGGAAAATAAATACAACAATTTGGAAAAAGTAATACCCTGCAGCTTTGTGACATCAGCACAAAAGAAGCATAGCCGCTGATGCTCTCCACTTCCCATGCAGCCCACAACTGGGCTGCAGACTGAGGTTGCCTGGCGCCACAGTCATCATGTGTGTCAGTCATCTGCAAAACGCACTGTTTTCCTTAGAAGATGAGCTAAGCTCCTCCTTTAGACCTAACGATTTATTTTAGACTTTGGAGTCCTGAGACCCCCTTTTTTGAAATCCCAGTTTATCTTGGCCATGTTGTTTCAATATGAACCAATCAGCTTAGCCTCCAGTGGAATGTCCCCTGAGACTTGCTTCGGTTTCCCAATAGGCCCATTCATTTTGAGGACACAAGTTTAACATCTGGTTTGCATTAGCGCTCCCTTTAGTAGTTCTCATCTCGCTCTCAGTCACACAGCGGCCCCGTCATTCTCTCACACACCAACATTTGGAGAAATTATTTGCTACAACTGATAACAAGATAAAACACTTTGAATAGTTTTAGTTTGTACCAAACAAGAGTGACACTAACCAAATGTGCCAGATTGGTTTATGCACAGAAACATCTGCAAAGTTATCTGAGGAAATTGTTTGAAAACAACTGACAAGAATGGAAAAAAATAAATCTTCAGTGGGTTGTTTGATGAACTGTGTTCCATCATCCATCACAAGCTAACTTCCCCAAGTTTTATCAACAAAGCTCTGCCACTGGAGCCAGTTAATAAGATCAGCATTTAGGACAAGAGTGACAACATAGTTTTAATCTGGAAAAGCTTTAAGGATTGGTTTTGGTTCCCTACATCTTCATTTCCACTTGATATGCTACAAATGCTGATTTTCCTTAAGGCCTAACCTGTGGATTTGGTTTTAGACTAGTTAGGTTTTTTTTTGTAGAGACATCAAATTACACTCAAAACTTAAATCTCTGGGTTCAAGGAGGTGGCGCCTTTGAGCCCAACATAAGATGAAGATATTATAGGACTATTCCCTCATATGTGCCAAATGAAATACCCTTTACATTTCAAACTCAAAGCAGCCAGTAAATAACAACAAAGGGTTTAAGGAGTTGTCAAAATATGCCCCCACCTTTCTGAATGATAAAACTTTTGATGCCTTCTTAAATCTGATTGTACGAGTGGAATAAATATAGTGAGGCATAGGTTGTGGAAGTCCTTCTCCCATATCCAGGCCTGACAAAGACAGAAATAATCTGAAAGAGTGAGCGTAATGGAGGTTCAAAGATTTTGAATAGATCTATTTAATAGAGTTAGTTTTATTCTTCTAAAATTCTACTACCGGTATAAGTTATAATTTAATACTGCCATCTAACTATTACTCCTGCTTCACCTTTAAGTGGCATATGAAGATTTGGGTAAACAACATTCTGTTATTATATTCCTATGCATTTAAAACTGTAGCATGCAAAGGTTATTCACCAGCCCCAGATTTTTTTTTTTAAAACTGTTGAAAAATACTGCATCTCAAAAAATCTAATTGTACCACAGCATTCATAAGACAGGTAAAATGAGATGATGTAACAGAGGTACCAAGATTTTTTAATTGGTTACTGTAATTTACTCATCAGTATTATTGTGGGGCGACAGCGGTGCAGATGTGGGAGTTTGTTCATCGGTTATAAACCCAAATAAAATTTTAAAAAGTTAGATGTAATTTGTTAGCAAATAAGCCAAACTGCAAACTGAAAAATTGCTGATGAAAAATAATAACTACAAATCTAAGAGTAACAGCCCTCCTTCCTTTTTTTTGTTGATCAGCTCAATCCATTTGATTCCTCATCAGTGATGTATGTTAAGGTAATATGTTTATTAACTAAGTTAAAAACTCTGGATTAAATTACATAAAACTGCTCTTTTGCTGGTGAAAATATATCATGTGATTCTCTAGGTTTAGCATTAATGGCTCTATAGCACTTAAAAAGGTTAATGTCAATCATTACCTATGCTTTTTTTTTTGCATAAAGCCAATGAATATTTTGTTGTTTAACTCAAATAAACAAAAATTAAGAACCCTGCAAAATTTTATTTCCCTTAGGGATTGATAAAGTATTTTTGATTTCAATTGAATTTATGTTGAGGAATACACACAATTTTAGTGTTCATACAAAGATAAAACCTCTCATAGAAAATGATAATGTTGCAGTGTTTTCATACCACAGCAAGTTGTGTTGCATGCCACTATAATATACCGAGCAGAACCTTTAACATTTTTTCACCTTACGACTGCAAACGTCAGTCTTTTAATTGAAATGTTTGTAGTGGAGGAACATAAAGTAGATCATAATTAATTTGAAAATAAAAAAATGTCCATGGTTTCAACATTTTCTTGAAATGTGGATCTAAAAAGTGATAAGCATTTTTCAGCTAGCTCTGCCAATGGTTTAATCAACCTTCAACTGAAATCAAAATAAATATAATGATAAAAACAAAAATCTGACAATTAAAAACAGGTATTTTTTTCTAAATAACTAAAGCTCAGTCAGATTAGATTAGAAGTATCTATAAATGTCAGTTCTAAAATTATGAACATAAATCCACTTACCTTATCTAACTTAATCTTAACTTTATCTAAAATAAAAGGTTTCGATTTAAACGATTCAATAGTAACTTTGGTCCTTTGGGTTGTTGACCTGAAAGCAGATAGACTTTCTCCTACCCCTGACGTCTATGCAAGCCTCTGACTGGTTTTCTTGTATATGGCACCATTAATCTTCCTATCAACTCTAGTCAGCTTCCCTTTCCCTGCTGAAGAAGAGCATTCTCACAGCAGGAAGCTGTCACTACCACCCTTCACCATGAGGTATGATGTGTTAAAGGTGAATTTTGCAGTCGGTCTTTAGTGAGCAAAAAGTTGATTTTTTTTTTTTGTCTTGTGTAGCAAAAATGTAAATGTGACTTTATGGCACTAGTTTTGCCACCCTTCTATGAAGACCCAGTTTATGCATGCCTGATTAAAAGTTGTTCTGTTGGCAGATTTCCCCACCTGAGCTGTGGTTTCCTGTAGCTAATTTAAAGTAACTAAAGGCTTCTTCTCTGATTAATGCTCTGCTGTCCCAGCCTGTCAGTTTATATGGATGGTCAGGAGTGGACTTAGTAGGTATAGAGATGGAGCTCACTATTTAAACTTGTAGATAATGGACTGTCCACTGTTTCATTAGATGTATGACCAAACATCTTTATAACTTTAGCCATGACTTGTGTCATTTTAACATATTTTGTAACCTTATGGGGGCCTTGACAACACACAGCATGACTTAGATTGACATTAGATAATACCCAAACAGACTTCCTACAATTGAGTAATTCTAGTCAGCAATTAGCTGAGTTTTATTTAGGGGCAACAGACTAAAGATGGTGAAAACATAGCTGCATGTTACACATGTGGGAATTATTTATCTTAAAATGATTAGCCACTGATTAGTTTGAACTAACACATTAAAGCTCAATAAAATACCCTGCAGTTTGTTTTTCTAATGTAATTATATATAAAATGTTTACATGTATATCTATGAAACTTGAATATTATTGCTTTAAAAATGGGCAATGAATGTTAACAAAACAATGACAAAACCGGTAATGATTGATAATCAGTTATTTTATCTTCATTGTGCAACATTAACATTAAAAAAGTAAAAAAAAAAAAAAAAAAACATAAGTTAAAGCTTTAAAGGAAAGTCTTCTGATAGCCAGTGCACCTTAACATTAGCCAGATGGAAAAAAAACAAAAGAAAAAAGCACCTGTTTTTGCAGAAGAAAAAAAGGCTAACTCAATAACATATTTTAGTTGTTAGTGACGTCAGAAGCTCAAACCTAAACAAAGAAAATGTCTTTTTTTCCCCATTATATTAGGAGTAATATTGCAGTAAATAACCCTACTTGTTCCATATTTGCTCATTTGCACAGCGAGAGAACATACCGAGCCAGCAGGTGCAGGTACCAGGTACTGTAAAAGCTCAGCTACTGATAAGATGTTTTAACACCCCCCACCCCCTGCCCCTGTGCTTCCCACTAAGAGCATGTCCTCTCTCTTCCTTTATCATCTGCACTGCCCTGAAGCAGAATTTTTGGAGGCACCTTCCAAAACACATGCCAAATGAAACAAGGAAGGAGTAGGCTAAGTTTCTTATCTGGTTGTTATTGAACATTTCTCTAAAGAAATGATTCTTTTGAGGTAACCTGTCACTTAGGCAGAGCAGAAACATTAGGCCTTTAGGTTGCAGTGCACAATGTATGCTTTATCCCATCAGCATCTCACAATTATGCTCTCTTCGCCTGATGGAGTTTTTTTTTTTATTATTTATTGCCATTTTTACATTTCTCAAAGTGAATCCTAAGGTCATTATCTATTATTTTCAATACCCAGATTGCTTTCTTGGTATTTATTAAACTGGCCAGGCATTTAACCTGCAGTTTCTGTGTGGAACTGAAAAGCACAGTCAGTATCAATGGATGCAAAACCTTCAGGACTTCCATCTGATTGCTCCTCTTCTTAACAGATGCACTTCTACACGTTGAAGGAAAATCTAACCTCCCCCTTACCTACATGTAGGCCATGGCACATTATGTAACAGCTTGATCGATCAACACCACAGACTTCCTTGAGTCTGTTTGAATAGGGTTAGTCCAAACACGCACCTCACAGATGGAGTAAAAATTCACATGTGTGATGTGAGTTAATGTTCGTCACCTCTGACTGGCTTCCTACTCACTAGATAGTATGTCTCATGTTTTTTTTTTTAAATATCAGCTAATACATGTTTCTCCAAGGGTGAGAAGTGGAACTCCAGTCCCCTAATTTCTATTCAAGAGTTTTAACTTATTTGGTATATTAAAGACACATTTTCACATGGATTCAAGCAATGCTTCTTGGTCACTTTAAGCATAACTATAGAATATATTTGAGGAATTATCACATGAGACAGACATGTAGCATGAATAAACCGCTGAACTTTGATCTGTTTAACTTAAGAGATCTTTTCCTGCATATTTCAAGTTTACATGCCAGATTTAATTATGTAGGTAAAAGCACTAAGCAACATGCTTCTCTTTTAAAAGACAGAAACACAAACTTATGAAGGTTAATAACCTAATTATCTGTAATTCACACCATGGCATTTAATAATACATTTTTGCTATGCAAATATTCAAAATATGCTACTGATTTTAACATGTCCAATGAGTCCAAATTCAAATCCCTTTAATGTAAAAAGTGCTCCTCAGTACACAGACATTTATTTAAAAAGGTAAATATATTGGATAAACTCTTTAACACATGAAGTCTCTTTTAAGAACATTTAGTCATTTAATCTGATTGGCTGGGCGATAGGACGCAGCTCTTATGTTATGGTGCATTTCTTGATCATCCTTGGTTGTTGTTGGCTTTACAGGGCTTAGACCCAAGCTTACAGGGAGAATTTTGTAAAAGAAAGAAGCTTGATGTCCATGGACCTTCAGCCATGGTTCTGTGAAATGAAGACTGCATCACATGTTTAATTCCAGGAGAATTTATGTGAAGCAGAAAGTGAAGTCAATGAAATTAGATCCGCAGTTTTGCACAGTTGCCTTTTACTCTATCTTTTACAACATTATGTTGTTGGATTAGAGCCAATAGGAATCAAATTTACTTTTAGTGTAGGTCTTTCAACTCTAAATTAAATCATCCAAAATAATCACCCTCCTAATGATTTTGATCACCTTTCCTGTTCAAGGTAAATCTCTGTCAGAAATCTCTGTTCACACTAAAAAGTATTGGATGATTTAAGTTTGGATGATTTATGATTTTTAGAAAGTGGACGATCACCGATGAAAAAAATAAATAAATAAATAAATATACATTTCTATGAAAATAAATAGCTATAATAAATGTAAAAGAAAACTTCATGCAAAGTTGTGACTCATGTTTCAGATTAAATTAACTCTTTTGAAGCCTTATTAGATTTGCTTAAAAATGTTGAAAAAAAAAAAAGCCAAATCTTCTTTAACTCCGGAGTTCGGTGACAGTAATCCCTTTTAACTCTACCATTCACTGTGCTCCATCTTCAATTTTAATATAACATATATATTATGGCTGAAACAATTGATCAGATTAATTGTGTTTAATCCATTGTTGAAATAATCGTTAACTTACTCAGTAATGGATTAGACAAGAAAACGAAATTTTGTTACATACAGCTTTTGACAGTGAATGAGCAGCAGCTTAGCAGTGAAGATTAACATTTCCATTTATAAAATGCAGCAGTGATCAAAATGTAAACAGTGCAGGAGAGACATGGTGCAAAAAGCATTGATGTGGTAGGTTCAGAGCAGTGCAGAGATAAATAGATAAATAAATATATATGATGCAAAATGCACCATATATTTAAATGCAGTAGCAAGTATGATGTTTACAGTGTGATGCAGATTAATTGCTAACTGGAGTATAGAGACTCTAAAAAATGCCTTCAGCTGACAAAGCAACCCTCTTAGAGCAGCAAATATATAACAATTGTAAAAAAGATATATAAACATTTTGCAAATGTCAGACATCTTTGCAAATGCTGCAAGAGCCATTCTTCACTTTGGGAATTCCTCTTGTGCCCCACCACTACATTCCTTTTTCTGTTATAAATATATTTGCTATGATAATATGAAAAGTTGGGCATAAAATTATAGCACCTAAAAAAACCTCCTAGTTGTTTACAAGTGTTCATGCAGTTTGGTTGCAGAGAATACGATTTTTATTTGCTGAGAAAGGTAAAAAACTGAATAAATGAAAATGACCACATAATTATTAGAACACTAAAAGATTTTCAGTGACTTTCATTTCAGCGAGTTACCACAACTAAATCATCTTGATCAAACAAATTCGGTGTGAATTTTGATATTTTTTTTCTCGTCTCAACCAGAGGCAGAGGACCGTAGGAACACTGCCTTCCACACAACCACCAGGAACACAGTCAGACTTCATATAAAAATCCTGTCCATAATCAGGCAGTGGCGTCTTCCTGAAAGCCCAAACATTTCACCCTATGACCTTTAGTGGGGATTGGTTTACAACCAGAGTTAACAAAGCTGATAGCATGCTGAGAACTTGTCCATTTGATCCAAAGGACAGCATGCTGAGGACTGTTTTACAACCGGCGTCATTTATAATCCTGTAGATATCTGTGTAGATGGTGTGTTCCCCATTTCCATGAATCTGTCTTGACATGCAGCCTAAAAGGAAGCTGTAGTTACACTACAGGAGCTTGATCCTACTGTTTAGAGTTATAATAAATGTGAAGTAATTCAATGTGTATATTTGACAACCAGGGATAGTTCAACACTTAATACTCTCTGTAGTTCAGATGTTTCATTTAAATTAGTCTCTTAACAACTTTAGCTTCTCAAAAATCAGAAAATGCCCCAAATGTTATAAAAATGTTAATTCAGAGGCATCATTTAATTTTTTTTAAATCACAAATATTTACCCATTTTCAACAATAGACCCAGTCAGAGCATTTGGAAGGGATTTCAGTCAGATTCCCTGATCAAAGTTAACTCCCAGCACCTTTTGTAGTAATAGATTAGAAAAAAATGATGAAAACACAGTTACTGTCTGCGATTAGTCAGCTGAATCATCAGTTAGCCAAACAACCCATTTTACAGTTATAAATTTTTTTTTTTTGCTTGTATGATGAACAAAACTGAATTTTAACTGTGCCAAGGATGTTACGTGTCTAGCAAATCTTGATTTTCTTCTTAGAATGTCATGAATTTTTTACCCTTAAAAATAATATTTAAAGTGAAAAAGAGACTGAAATATTAGCTGAAGCTCCCAGACTGAAGTGCTGCTAATTGAAATGCCATGTTCAGTAGTCAGACAACTCTATATAGTGTTAGAGATGCAAAGACAAGACAAGTCAGTATTTATCCAGCGTTTTATTGTCATTACACTGCCACAAGTACAGTGAAGTACAAGTAACGCTCTGCATTTAACCCATCTCCTTTGGGGAGCAGTGGGCTACCATTGTGCGGTGCCCGGGGAGCAGTATGGGGGTCAAGGGTCTTGCTCAGTGAGCAAGAGTGCCAGTCCATGGGAGTGGGAATCAAACTCAGAACCTCAGGATTCCAAGCGCAATGCCCTACACACTAGGGCGCCACTACCCAAAGCAGGCATTAGTGTGAAGGGTCTTGCCTGAAGTCCCACACTGGCAGCTCATTTCCCCCAGCTGCATAATTTTAAGTTTGCAGAACAGATGACTTACCACTTGAGCTAGCCAGCCGCTATTTAGATGCCTCAAGTAAATTTTGATCAGCAAAGCAGCAGATAATGTTATACTTAGAGGTTTATGGACAGAAGTTGCTTGGACGGTATTGAGAAGCAAGTGTCTGATTGACTTTTTGTACCATTTTTTTTAGATCTATTAGACCTGCAGTTTGGCTCTTTGCATTTTTGGTTATGGTTTGAATAGTGGAATTAAAGAAAATGAAAACTGGAGATGGTTTCCTTTTTACTGGGGCTGATTTGATTTTCTTTTATTTGATTTGTTACGTGGTCTTTTTGGTCAGTTTTGTCCCCTAAATTTCTTTAATGTATTTTATGGAACAGCTGTATGTATTCTAAGATTAAATTCCTTATAGGTAACATCTATTACTTGTTAGGTGAGCTTTGATGACAGGCGATTGCTTTGGTTTTTACTGAAGGTTATCTAAGTAAAGGGGGGTCATTTTAATTCTTGTATAAAATAAATTAAAGTATGTTACTATAATGTGAGAAACTGTGACAAAAAAAAAACAAGCTGCAGGCACCTAACTGCTTTTGCATCAACTGTTTGTCAGCTCTTGTCACTCAGTGCCAATATTCACCTTTTCCTAAAACAAACACAACTGTGGTCTCTTTTTCTTTCAGTCACTTGACAGGGTTATTTTAATAAATTAATACGTTATTCTATTTACCTTTCAGGGGGTTTAATGTTTAAACTGATCTCAGTGTTGCTGACATTACGGCTGGCCTTTATTTGGCTCCTGTTCCATTTCAGCTGAGTACGAAAATTAACTTAGGCTATACATCATAGAGTAAGACATGTCACATTCATTTGTCACTATAATGTTATTGTTGCAGGGTAATGCACTGCTGACATTTCAAATCAAAACAAACTTTGTTTGTATAAATTCTTACACAAGCAAAAGAAAATGTGGAATTAGTCAAAGGATTCAAATTCAAAAGTCGCTCCCACCATGGAGTATATCTGTAAGAAGTCCTGAATGTTACAGTTCCTAATGCTGGAATAAGTAACAAACCTTTCATGTATATCAGACATGTTACATTTATGTCATTCTAATATGGATTTATTCAAGTAAATCATAGTTTGTCAGCAGAATGTCAACAAATCTGTAAAATTATGCAAAAGCATCAGTGTGACCTTTTAAGTAAAGCAGAGAAAGAGCTCATTAAAAATGTAAAAGGTCAGTAAAAGTTACATGAATTATGTGAAGTCCCACATGGGCGATATGTTGTAACATTCACAGCGGAATGTAAAGAACTCTGCTGATATAAAGATTTTTGTGCTGTTTCTACATAACAAATGTATTTACTAAAACAGAAATGACTGTCTACTTTAAGCTACTGATGCAACGACTAAGTTAAAAAGCATATCCATCATTTTGGCAGCCAGAAACGCTTCAAAAATACATTTTCAAAGCAACAACAAAAATCTAACCCCTTGTTGTTAAATGAGAGGAAAAATAGAAAAAAATCCTCAAAACATCATCAGTGCCAAAACACTTTTTCATCCAAATCCATTTGTTATATATTCCCTGTCTCCCTGAGTCGTGGGTTAACCCTTGCACCGTTAACACTCGGATTCAATTTGCTTCTCTCTAGGATTTTTTCCCCTTCATTGAAACAGAAACTTGACAACTGACACAAGGATGATGCATGCTGCCTCCATCGTGCTTCATACACTGTGTCTTATCGGTGGCCTCCAAATACCAAAGCCTGCTATTTGATGTCAAAAACTTGAAATTGAGGGCACAAACAGATAGGTGTTATTTCAACACGACATATTGCATCCAAAGAGGCAATTTCTTATTTTGTAACAGACGTGTTAACTTCTCCTGAGCTGAACTCTGTTGTAGGTCAGAGAAGGATCTATTAAATAAGTCAATGAAGGTTATATGTTAAGTAAATAGAGTTTCACACAAAGTACTATACTGAAAGAAGTAACTATTGATTCAGTCACCAAGGAAGAAATGAATCCATACTAATTAAAACAAAACAGAAAAAAAACTTTTGACTGATGCTAAGGCTTCTTAAAGGTATAGAGGATGATCTTTTATTTCAGGGTGGATCATCAAAATAAGTGGTCCTCCTAATCGTGAATCATTCTGGTGATATATTTATGTAAGGCCGTCCTACGTTCTTGTCCCCAGTTAGCCATCTTTTTCTGTGCATTTTCAGGCGTATATCTGTGGTGAGCGACAGTTTCAGACAGTCATTGAAGCTCACCTTTCTCACTGCAGTTCTTTGAAAATGGCAGAGGTTCTTAAGAGAAAAAGTGTCTATGAAGAGTATGAGAAGAAAAGAAAGGCCTCAGAAGAGGCAGATATATCCCAGAATGCTTTGCGGGGAGAACTCTCCTCGCAAAACATTATGGGATTTGTTCCATAAAAGTTTAAAAAACAATCCACTGCACTTGGTTTCCAAGGTTTGAAGATGTTTCGCTTCCCCTCCAGGAAGCTTTCTGAATTCAAATGTCATTTAAATGTATAATGTCATTTGAATTCAAATGTCATTTGAATATAAATGTAAACAATAAATGTAAACATTTCTTTCAATTAAAATTTGTCTCATATTCACAGATCAGTGGTCATAGCCTGGAACACACGTTTCAATGCAGCGTGGTGCCAGGCAAACAAAGCGCCATTTGTGTGTTTGACCTTGGATCCTAAATGGAAAAAAAGGAAGATACCTGATGAGAACAGAGGATTCAAAGAAGAATGGAACGAATCATTTGCTTTTATTATCATTGCAGATGGATTGCCTACATTTTTACTTTATAATGAGAGGTTGTCAAAAAAAATTAAATTAAAAAAGTAATATTGAAATTTTCTAAGTTGGGAGTGAGAGAAAAAGTGTGATTGTAGAACTTCTGGATAAATTAGAGGAGAGCACCTACAGATTTAAGATGTTGATTGCATCTCCAAACTCCACTACTGCTGGAAGTTTTGTTTCAAACATGGATAACTGTCCACAGATCAAACAGGTAGCGCTGTGATGTATGTAGGTATATACATTTTCTTAAATTTTTTCCCCAAATCCTAAAAATAAAAATAACACCAAGGAATGCTGGTGATATAGAATGTGAGATTTAGTTGTTAGAGAGCACTGCTTTGATGGAATTCAGTTCTGCTTGGTTCCTCGTGACTCAATCAACTCCTCTCAAAAGAAACACAGAAAGATTCCTTTATCATGTTTCTATAATTTCATCAATGCAACAAAACCTAAACCACGTGGTGAGGGATGGTAAAGTTGGTGAGAGCATTCACTGTTCCTCCCTCACCTCATGTGTGTTCCTCCCTCACCTACTGTGTGACATTTACTCCAGAATAAACTTTTAATCATGAATGCTTATTACACATGGGCTAATACAATTAGAGCCCATGTTACCATAAAAGGCTTATATAAGACTTTTATATTTTTGCAGCTCCAAAAAGATTTTTTGTTTTTTTTAGTCCAACATGGACTTTGAACAGAGTGGGTTTGGCAATTGGCTGGCACAACCCAACAGCGGTCACTAATAACAAAGATGGCGCAGGCGCCGCGCAGTGGAGGAGTTATGTGACCAATGGGGAGGAAAAAGTCCACTATATAATCTCCACTCTATATAGTGATTGAGGGATTTAGGGGTTAGGTTGGGTGTTCAAACACAATAAGCTTGTATGAGCTATGAGAACAGCAACTTTTAAACAGAGCGTGCACAAGGAGAAATGAGCTTGTGCATGCTCTCGCACACGTTTAACAGGCGTTTCCTCTTGGAAGCGGGAACAGGGTTGTGCATGTGCATTATTTTTTTAAAGTGCAATTTGCTAAATCCTCTCGTATCTCTGGTATGCTTCTCTTGCTGGCTTCCAATGTTTTCAGGCTGCTGCTTATTATGCCAACTAGCGTTGTAGTCAAGACCACACCAACCGAGGCAAAGGAGTAAACAAATAAATTCAGACTGACAGATTACATGAATGGAAGAACTCATTGACATTTGATGACACCATTTCATTGAGGGTAAGTAGACATAATAATTAACACTGCGTGATAATGTGGACCTCTGTGTCCTTTGATTTATTTATTGCTTTTTGTGTGTGTGTTGGGTTTTATTGTTTGTTTTTATGTACAGCACATTGGAAACATGTTTTATTGTAAAATGTGCTGTATAAATAAACTGGATTAGATAATATAAACTGTATTTAGGGGTAATTTTAGACATAAAACAGCAAATAAATGTGTTGTTAAATAAATCTGAATGGAAGTAAGATTAAAACCAAATATCATTTAAGGAACATCAATCTAATTTACTAAATAAAATGTTTCGCTTGACTTCTTGCTGTAGGAACCTATTCAGAATTAAATCTAGCTGTAGAGCAATGATCCTAATTTACTTTCTGTTACTCTTTTAACTGTCTTAATTTGCCATTTGTGGACTTTTTGAGTTTTCATTTATATTGTAGTTAATGTCATTCTGTTTTTTTGGTAATGGTTTCTTTTTCATTTTGGGCCATTGTAGTTGTTTTCTAGTTGTTTTTAAGCAGTGTTGTGATTTTGGTGTTACTCTCTTTTGCCCCCTAGTGTCTGTTTTCCTTCTCCTTGGCTCCCTTCTATTTACTTCCATCCACACCTGCTCCATATCAGCTCATCAGCCCATTTTTTGTTCTGTTTCCCATATGCACACCAACGCTGCAGTTCCTCGTTGCTGGTTTCTTGTTGCTTCATTGCTTGCTCCCTGTGTGTTCTTTCTCCATTGCGTCTCCTGGTTTTTTTGGTTTCTTATTTTTTTCCTGGATTTTTGCTTTGGTGATTCTGTTGCCTCTGGAACCTCAATTAAATCAGCTAAACTTATCTCTGCCTCCTCATCTCTGCATTTGGGTCCTCTAAAACCTCAACACAACCTGACATTAACATGTTATAAGTCTTATAAGTCTTTAATAAATCCCTTTAAGGTGTGAACCTATTTATCATGTATTAACTATGGATAAGGTCTGCAACATCTAGATTACGTAGGTTTCCAGCTGCTTATCGTGATCATTGTTAAAATATTTGTATCTTTAGTTATGCTCTGACACATAGTAAAAGACTGCAGAGATATTTGAACTCTAATATTTAATGTCTTTGAGACAGATGTTTGGTGGCGCCTACCAAAACAATCTGTGCACCAGATCCCTCTTAACACCTAACAGAAAAGAAAAAGGAGACCTTTAAATGCAAAAATCTATTGTGAAAATGAACCTAATATGCTCTAAGTGTCCATTAGAGGAGCTCTACATTAACTACCTCATCCCCGACACTTTTACTACACATTTATTTCCCAATTAGCAGTAATCCTGGGAATAGCTGGTTGACAATCTTGCTGCAAACGGCCACAATTAGATGCATTGTAGAGGATTAGCATTGTGGAGCTTGAAGTGGCACTCCTGTGAGGACCAGTGTTTTATTTGTCACCTGGGAGCCACGCTCTAAGGCCAGGTCACACAGCGGGGAGCCTGTAAATTGCCTGCTGCTGCCGTCTAGGCCAGCCTGCAACAGGGATGCCATTCAACCATGTTCTGAGGAATGTCTCCTGCTCCAGAGAAGGTGGGGGCTGAACGGAAGATGTGGTTTAAAGGGAACAGACAGATGAACCGTGTGCGGACACTGTTTCCTTTGAAAGGCCATTGAAAGAATCCTTTCAAAGGGTTTGTGTCAGCTGATTACAAGTCCTTCAACTCTTCTTTCTGAAGTCAAAAGTGATGCAAGACTTTAACCTCTGACCGAGCTGTAAGGGGTCCAGTTATCTTCTTATTTACCATTCGGCTGCACTGAATGACAACTGAGGCCTTTTTAAACACTTTCAATACACTTTCCTACAGACATATAATTGCTGACATACAGCCAACACTTGGATAAAATACAAGTATTGGAAACTCATGGAGTATTGGATTTGCTTTAGAAATCGGGGTTCATGTCTGGGAATGATTTTACACACCATTTGAACCTGTTGTTGTTGCATGTAGGAAAACATTGGGATGTGTGCTACCTAATGTTCCCGATCCAAGCAGATAATGTAGTGGTTGAAATAATTATATTTAGTGGGTCACTAATGTAGCATAAAACTAAATGTGTAACTAGTATTGCATTAATAAGGAACCCTGAAATACAAGATGAAAATCAAAATAAAGACTGTGATTAGTGTTTTATTCAGAAGAGTGCTCTGCTAACATGTAAGAATGACATGTTAATGGAAGACATCCATTGATGTGAAAACAATGAAGAACTTATAGTTGCTGCTTTTAATCATTAAGGGCTGGTTATACTCCCACAGCAGAGTGTCGCAGTGAGCTTTTTTATTTTTGAATTACCTGTATGCCAAATTTTGAAGCGTGGTCTGTGCTATGTTATTCCACGTCACAACTCAAGAGGGACAATCACGAACTAGCTGTGGGTCTAGATACTGCTGAAGCAGTGAGGAAGTTGAAGTTTGTGCGACAAGCAGGGACATGAGGGCGTAAAAGAGTGGGGATCCAGGTGGAAAAAGGGTCCCAGCATATACTCACGTACCTCTCTCTTCTAGCTGGTCCAACTTCACAAGTTGTTTTCCACAATGGTGGTCATACAAACAAAAGAAGCCAATAAGGTACCAAACAGGAAATACGTATAGTGAAGAGCGGATGTAGATTTGACCAATCAGAGGCCTCCTGTCTGCGGCACTGTCTGCGGTCACCTAGTGTGCACCATAGTGTCTGCGAAAAGGGTTCGGGGCATATCTGCGTGAACTGCAACACACACACAGATGACCTGGTTTCTGAGCATAAACCAGCCTTTAGAGATATCCTAAACCCATCAAGTCTAGATAGGATACAGTAAGTCTTTTATTAAATCCTTAATTATTGTCATCTAACATCTTCGCTCATTCTTTCTTGTTTCTGTTGGATCAAAACCAATGATAACAAAACGTTCATTGAAAAGTTTTGCAAAGAGAACATAAACAGTCCTGACTGTGTGCCATTGGTTCAATGGGATCCAGGCTGCTAGAAGTCCAAATGTACAAAACAGACAGTCCTAAAATTCTTCTGCACGTTTTTGATGTATCCTACTGATACAGTAGTGATGTTAATTATTGTTTTTGTGTATTTTGGTTGCCTTCGTTGGGTAAGTAGTGCATATTGATTCTTTATGCGGACCTATGACACTGAATTTGTCTGTCAACCAAACCAAACTGTATTAATGCTGGTCCTGATCAAGCTCCCCTCTTCACCAACTAGTGAAAATGCGAAAAGTTAATTGGTCTGTGGAGGGCCCAATGCCTTTGTGGTTAACACTGTTGCCTTAAGCCGGGCATAGACTGCGATTTTTTTGCCCTTTTCAGGCTGATTCTGCGGTCATGCAAAAATTTTCCGATCAGGACCAGTTTCAGTCACATCGTGTGTCCTGCGTTGTGCAGTATACGGGGGGTAACGAGGGGCGAAGAGACTCTCACGGCCACCTTCCGATCAGGAACCGTAAGGTCAGGAGAAAATCAAACATCTTTGAAATTTTGTCGGCCGTTGCAAGGTGTTCTTGGACAAATTCTGCTGTTGAAGCAGAGCTAGGAGCATCTATGAGCCGATTTACCAGAACCTCGAGCACTTTGCATGTACAAACAAGGGAGTTCTTCTTGTTCTTCTTCCAGATTGATGAGTCTTATTTTACCACAGACAAGTGGCTGGCTTGCTGAAGGTGAAATTTATTTTTAAAAAACATGAAAAAATTGCAAGCCCAAAGAAGAACCGGGGTAATGCCAAACAACATAAACACAAAGAAAAAACCAGCAGGAACAGCATACATACCGATAAACTGATAAACATGGACACAAGGAGACACAAAAAAGTGTGATCCTATTATAAATGAACCTTACATCTCACTCATGATGTCATCAAGTGTCTAACTTGCATCCTGTGATTCTGATGCCTGTTACTGTTTAAAACATAAGCGGTAAATTTATTCAAAAGTATTCTGGGTTCATGCATGGCCAAGAAGTCTGGAAAAGGTACTTTTATTTCTGGATAAGTAAAGAAAGAAGAGAAAAACAAACACTGTAAAGTTATTTGTATTTCAAGACTTAAGTCTTTCCTAAATGTTTTTCCTTCCTTCTCTGCTGATTTTTCCTTTCTTCCATTCTTTGTTTGTTCCTTCATTCCTTCCTTGTTCCTCCGTTCTTTCCTTCCTTCGTTCCTTCATTCCTTCGTTTGTCCCTTCCTTCGTTCGTTCGTTCCTTCCTTCCTTCGTTTTTTTCGTTCCTGCTGTCGTTCATTTGTTCGTTCCCTCCTTCCTTCGTTTGTTCTTTCCTTAGTTCGTTTGTTCGTTCCTTCCTTCCTTCCTGCAGTTTTTTATTCAAACCCTGTCCAATAGAAAATCTGCTAATGAACCCATTTATTAAAACAATTTTCTATCTTTCAAAGTGGCAGAAAGTTACTGAGAACTCTGTAAAGATGAGTCAAGGAGAGTGTGAATTTTTTCATAAATTATTTCAACCACTAACTCTTCCAACTCTCATGATATTACTCTTTATGTCCTTGGAAATAGACATGACCGCTTTTGTAAAGATTATGAAATGTGCATACTGTTATTCATGTGAACCAAATGATGCCAAACTGGACCATTATACTATAGTTAGTGTATTTAATAAATCCTTCATTAGTTATTATATAAATTCAGTCACCTATATAAATGGGTTCACTTTTTTTTTAAAAAGTTAACTGATATCAAAGTGCTCCCTTAAGGTCTGGCTTTTAGATGTTTCTTAAATATATTTTAGCTGAGAAATTGATAAACAGTTCGAGAAGATATTATTATAACACGTAATCAGTGCTTTGGGGGAATGATTTTGGTGTTACTTGATAAAACAAAACCTCCTTAAGTGGCCAGAAAAAAAGCAAAACTCAGAGGTGATTAAAAAGGCCAGACAGGATTTCTGAGTGAAGTTGGAAAAATGGCAAGAACACTCCACTCCGACTCACTCCGTACAGCCAAAAGAACCAAGACTTGTGAGTCATCAAATTACCACAAATGCTGCCAGTCTCAATTGCAGGGGAACATAATGAGTGTGCTTTGCTGTAATAATGAATAATTGCAATCCTAATGGTATGGCATGCTTCTCTCTGCCCTGTTCAGTTGCATCATACCTCCTGCTGTTTTTTTTTCCTCTGTTCACTTTGACTTGTCAGTAACTTCTCAGTCTACTAAAACTGTGAAGATATTCATAAAACAGTAGGTGTCACAAGGAAATTACAGTAGCTGTATGAGCCAGTGATTACATTTGTCATCTTGCGGAACTGTGCTCTTCAACGCCTTGTTGGTTATTCAATTTCAAGCAGTAGTAAGAGTTTCTTCATTCAGTTGATGCTTGTCTCCAACTAGCTGTAGAAGCGAATTGCCTGTGACTGGAGTACAATTAGCCATAGCAGCAGGGGGTCAATCTTAACAATGCTGTTGTTTTCCTCATGCGGTTTGGTTTTACTACCATACTAACTGCATGTTTTCACTACTGTTTTGCATTTACGAGGCACATATTTTGCACAGACGGTGATGTAAGGTAACAAGAAGAAATGAAGTGCGCAACTTATTCCTCATTTGAGTTTGTTTGCATCCCTTGTTTGCAGCGGTTTCTGTACAGTCAGGTGTTAAACACTGGAGTGATTCAGAGATGCAGCAACCTGCTATGAGGAGCTAGAAGAACGCAATAAAAGGACAAACTGGGGCAACCTGTGCCAACTTGCGGTTGGACATGAGAGTGTGGATTACCAAGTGGAAACGGCAGTCACAGTCAAAAGTTGAAAGGGCGTAGAGGGAGGTGGCAGGAAGGCAGCATGGAGTGGTCCAGGATAGACCTCCAGTGTTTGTGCAGGGAGGGAGGCCGGACAGCTCAGGTTCTCGGGGGGACTTTGGGGCTCGAGGGCTGGCTGGAAAGGGGGTTGGTGGTGGTAGTGGCAGGAGTGAGGAGGGTTTTCCAGAGACTGTAACTCATTGTAGCCTGACTCTGCTGGCTTGGGTGGCAAAGATCATGAAGTCCTGGACATTCATCAACCTGCCGAGGAGGGCCGACTGACTGGAGCCAGCGCCTGTTTTTGCCCCCCCCTTCTTCTCCCTCTCACCATGTCAATGGGATTCAGTGCAACTGTGCCGAGGCAGCCGCCCCAAGGAGACAGAGCAGGGTCAGTGCAAATAATCAGGCCTCTGACGCCTAGCCTTGTTACTGCATGGGGTGGGGGCAACAACACAGAGCTCAGTGTGGGGGATCCCAAAGGAAACACGGGGACAGGAATCGGGCAACAGATCTGACTTTCAAAGAAGAAAAGGTCACGATGTGGGCATTCCTACCGAGGGATCAATGCACAGCTTCAATTTAATCAGAGCAGCTAAAGTAAAAATTGGAAATTATATTGATTTATTAGTGAAATACACAATTTATAATGACATAATAGAATAAACTTATCCATCTTTTACATTAAACAGAATAAACTGGATATTAGTAATCTTTGAAACCCCCAATTTATTTTCATAGCCTACCTACTTATTTCTATATACTCCTTTGACTCTTTCTACAAGTCTGTGTGTTGTATATACTGGATTCTGGGGTTTTATGGATTTGTGCAATTTAGCCCCAAAGATCTATAATTAAATAATGAAAGGACTTTTCAGATTAAAAGAATCACAGCCGAAATTTATATCAAATTTTAATTAACAAAAACTAGATAAATAAATGTAAAATTAAAATCAAAGAGGTCTTTAAAGTACCCCAGCCTAAAAAAGGAGAAGTTTCACAAACAGGCCACTTCAATCGATGTTATGGAGCTCTTGCCTGTATGGAACAAAACTCTCTTATCTGGATTTTCAAACATCCAGTATAGGGTTAGCTTCACCTCAAAAAGTATCGAAGCAGTAGTGCCTTTAAACAGAAAAAAAGAATAGAAAAAGCTAACAAAACTACACGTGCGAGGATGAATGCTCACACATTGCACATTTTGCTTTTTGATATCCAACACAACTTAAAAGCATTGCATTTCATCTTGATGTTTCTCTCATATCCAAACTGAAATAGTTTCTTTTCCAGATGTGGCAAAACTTGTCATCAGTTATAAAACAGAAAGAGAAGACATTTAGAAGTAAGAAAGGGTGTTTAGCAGTGGTGAGTTTTTTTTCATAGCAAAACCTGGCATTTATTTTAGTTTAGTCATTTATTTTATGCCTAAACAAAACCTGGTTGTTCCCTCATCCTGTCTGTGTGAATGCCATAGTGAGGTAATCTACCAGAAAGAGAACTAAAGGGCTTTCAGAACAAATTTGCCACAAAAAACCCCAAAACAGACATTAAATAGAATTCTTTTTTCTAATTTACACATCTACATGCGTAGACAAAATTGTTTGTATGCCTTGTTTATTCATAGAAAAATCCCCAATGGTCAAAGAAATAACTTGAATCGGACAAAAGTAAGAATCAATAAAAATTCTGTGATAAGTATGTAAAAAAGTAAAAATCAGACATGCTTGCGTGATTGCTTCTGAACCAAGCTTCAATAGAGTTATTAAAAAAGATAAACATTTTTAAGGCAATCACTGATGTTTGTAAGTTTCAGTGAGACTTTCAGTAAGGCCTTTTGGTCGGCTCCTCATCAGAAACTGCTCCAGTTGTCTGTTTTGAAGGGTGCCTTTTCCAGACGGCATGTTTCAGCTTCTTCTTAAGATGCTTGATAGGATTTATATCAGGGCTCACAGATGGCCACCTCAGAATAGCCCAACTTTTCCCTCATAGCAATCTTGGCTGTTTTTAGCTTCTGGTTTTGCTCATTATACTTTACGAAGACCAGTGACCTGCAGCTGAGACCAAGTTTTCTTACACTGGGCAGCAGATTTATCTTTAGAATCCCTTGATAGTTATGAGATTTCATTGTGTTCTGCAAAGATTCAGACACTCTGTGGCAGATGAAGCAAAGCAGCCCTGGAACACAACAGAGCTTCCTCCATGTTTCACCGTAGAGACAAAGTTATTTTCTTGATATGCTTTATTTTTTCAAACAATGATGGCTGGTGTGATCTGACACTGATGTCCCTTGAGCTTCACCATTAATCTCTTTAGAAGTTTTTTTTGTTTTTTTTTTTTACCATTCATATTTTCTTTTCTTTGATTTGTTATCAACTCCTCTTCTATGGCCAGGTTGGATACAGTTCCATGGGTCTTACATTTCTGATTAATTTGTGCAACTGTAGTCACAGGAACATCAAACTTGGAGATGTTCTTAAAGTCTTTAACATGGTTATCCATAATGTTCTGTCTACTCTCTAGAGAAAACCATTTCCTTCACTTTCTCTGGTCCGTGTTGAGTGTGGTACACACCATGTCACCAGACAGCAGAGTAAATACCTGTAGCCCTATATTTCAGCCCATTGACTGATCGCAAGATTGTAGACACATGTAAGTCTTTTTTTACGGTTACCATAATTTTTGTTCAGGCCTGTTTCATGAGTTTCAAAACCTTTCTGTGAAGCATGGTTGATAAGCAATGTCTTACTTTCATTTGTTTATATTATAGATTTAGTTTTTTTTTATCACCTATGTCAGATTCAGCTTATTTCAGTGAACATTATATTATTTTATTAAATCAACCAGGGCTACCAATAATTGTATCCACATGTGTAAGGTAACACCATCCTGATAGTAAAATATGGTAGTGGCAGTTTCATGCTCTGGAGATGCTTTTCTTCAGCAGAGACAATAAAAGTATGTAGAATTAGTGGTGATAGGGTTGCAACTAAATAAATGAACATTCAAACAAGAATGAGGTAGCAAAAGACACCCAACTGGGGTTTAGGTTAGCCTTTAAGCAGGACAACGACTCTAAACATAAAGCCAATTTAACAATAGAATGTTTTAGATCAAATCATATTTATGTTCTATATGTTCAGTCAATGACAGGACTTTGGGAGGACCTAAAAATGTGATGTTCATAAACTCTCCTGGCTGAACTTGAGCTATTTAGGAGAATAATAGGCACTAAAAACAATAAAAAATACCTGCAAAGATTACAGCTTTGAAAAAATTACAGTAAGAAATTGATATAAAATGCACTAAAAGGACTGATTGTATGCCACACATTTAATGTTTATGTTTGTAAGAATAACATTTCCTTTCCAATTGTTCACATAAAATTATGTACCAACTTTTAGCAACTTATTGTTCTTGAGATATGGAAATGGTTTAAGCTTATTTCCTTTTTACATTTAAAAACTCCTCGTATTTGCTTTTACATTATTGGATTTTACCCCCAACTTTCACAATAAAAGAATATTTTTCAGTGTCAGAAAAAAGATCAAACTGACACTGCAGAAAAACACAAAAGCTTAGCTATTATCTTCATAAAGCTTTTAACCAGATAATAGTGGACATCCATTTAATTTCTCTGCTGTCTAGCTTTCTCATGCCTCCCGCTGGCTGACCTTCAGTTACATCAGATGGGAGGACACCATATCGAGCGAGGAGCTAAAACATTAGTCTGGACATGAGGCTTTCGCTCTGTAAGCCATCAGCAGCCTTCCTATGACTGGGTCGTAGTGATAATGGCGCTGAGTCAGGGCCTGGGCTCTGAGCATGGGAAAATGTAAAGGGAGGAATGTGCGGGGGAAAACTCTGTCTGCCCTGATGATACTCCAGAGTCTGCTCTGTGTCCTCTCTGAAATGGACTGCCTCTTCTCTGACTCAGACCTTATGGGTTAATATTTATTGCTGCAAATAAACTTTTTTTTTTTTTCATTTTAAATTTGGTATTTAAACACCCATCCCTCCAAAAAGGAGTACGGTGCCCTAAAAAAAGTCTCTGTACCTCCTTTTGTAAGGTTTGACACTAAGGACCCAGAATTTAAGCGTTACAAACCCATAAAGTTCTTGATTTCTGAAAGGGTTAAAGTTGCTGGATATGGATCACCACTGGTAACTCTGTAGGAAGAAATAATGGGTTGGTGATTTGAAACAAACAAGGGATAGAAATTTTGAATTAAAAAAGAGATTTTTAGAAAGACATTTCAAATCATTTAAAGTTCCAGTAGACCTTACAGAAATAACAATATTGTTACAGAGCCTAGAAACAAGCCACAATCAAATCTAAAATCCAGAGATGTAGCCAATAACCACACATTTGTCAATCACAAAGCTGCAGGTGGAGGCATACTTCATCTAACACCTTATTTTAGGGCATTTACTTGGTCAATAACATCAGAATAGGCAATGTGCACCACCTGTGCCCTGCCTGATGTTAACTGAAGCAGAAGAACATAAATTTTTGGCACATTTTGTTTACATGTTAAAATTTCATTTTCATTCTGCTATCTTAGTTGAACCCATTGTCCATCATTACTTTGAAGAATAACCTACTAAGTAAATATGATGTAGTGATGTGTGGTTTAATGACACTAGTAAACAAAAAGCATCAAAAGTATCAAAGACATGCATGCTCAGAGGTCAACGGGTAAGGATCGGGGAATCAGAAAATATAGGAATGCTAGAAAACTTCTTACCACTTGCTCTAAAATATTCTGGTACTGATGACTGGTCTGAAGGCTGGTTATATGGTGCAGAACAGGAAGCAGAGTCGTAGTTTAACACACGTCTCTGCAGCTTCTCTACTGTTACCCACTCTTTACTCCATCCAGACAGTGTCTTGTCCACGGCCAAAATCTAATAAATTACCAAAGATTCCCAAAGGAATAAATCATGATAATCTGGTTAAAATTAAAATAAGTCCAATTGGGGGAAAAGTTAAAATAATTAAATGTGGTTTATTTAACATAAGATCTCTGTCTTCAAAAATTCTACTAGTTGATTTGTCATAATCACATTGATTCATGTTGCCTTACAGAAACTTGGCTGCAGCAAGAGGATTATGTGAGCATAAATGAGGCAACTCCTTCTAGTTATTTAAATGTTCATCACTCGTCACTCCAACGGTTACAGTTAGTGCAGAATGCAGCAGCTCGTCTCCTTTCCAGTTCATCCAGACACAGCCACATCACTCCCATCCTCTCCTCCCTGCATTGGCTGCCGGTCTGTTTTCAGATTGATTTTTAAAATTGTATTACTTGTTTTTAAATCCCTTAATGGTCTTGCTCCGTCATACTTAACTGAGATGTTGTGCATACATCACCCCAGCAGAGCTCTCTGGTCTGCTGATCAAATGTTTCTGGACGTGCCCAGATCTCGGTATAAACAGTGGGGCGAACGTTCCTTTATGTTCACCGCACCTAAACTATGGAACAGCCTGCCCCTCGGTCTGCGGGTTCTCACAGATCTGCTCTTTTTTAGGTCCTGATTAAAGACTCTTTTTTTTTAAATGGCTTTTCATACTTAGAACGCCCTGTTTTATGCTTTTTCTTTTTGTTGTTTTTACACATTTTTTAATCTTTCTGAACTTTGGTCTCCCAGGTGTTGTTGCTACAGTGCTATACAAATAAACTTTGATTGATTGATTGAACTAGATTACATGTAAGTTTATGCCTGTGATGCCTAGAAATGGAAAAAAAAGTCCAAGAGAGGTAAAAACTGCAACTCTGTGTTCATGCACTACAGTTCTCTGCATTATCTGCGGCAATTCATTTTTATTAAAAAGTTGTTGAAATCTCCTGTTTCATGTGTTATGATCGTATGTCTACTGGAAACATTTGACCGTGGCCTGCCTCCAATGCTCATATCTCAATTTCCAGCAGCGAATAAATATCCCTGCAAAAGACATCATTTGTTCTCACTTCGACGTCATTCCTCGCTGCTCATTAAGCGTCCTGCCGCTGAGCCAGCTGGTCTCATTTTCCTTTTGGATGACAAAGTTCAAACATTAGCTGTATCTTTTATGCTCATTAACAACCCCCCCACACTCCTGCCTAGACTTTTCAATTTCAGTTCAGTGTTCTCACTTTCTAATACCCCCCCAACCCAAAAGCAAACCTCCTCCTCTGAATCGCCTCTACCCCTCCACAAGACCTCATGGGAGCTCGGCAGTACAAATTTCCGTTTATACCGGTGGCTGCGGCTGACGACATCACATCTCTCTACCCCACAGATTGACGAGCCCTCTGATGCCGATTTACTGTACATGGCAGCCACTCTGGAGCCGCTACACATCTGGAGTGGAGTACGCTTACTGAAAACAGGGGCCAACCTTGGCCCAAACAAGTGTAGCTGAGCAAACCCGATGAAAGGCAGCCTTCCCCCCTCCCAACTCCTTTATCCTAACTTACACAGACACACCACCCCTCTCTTCCTCCTCTCCAGTCCACGGATCACTCAATCTATTACAAAGGCCTTGGAAGGACTGGATTCTGTAAACAAAAACTTGAGAGGTATTAAGAGACATACTGGGGCTAATGATGTGATTGTGGTGGGAATGTCTTTGCAAGAGCTGCTCAGATCTCTTCTTTGAAGGTGTAGCTGCATGCTTATGTGAATGTGTGCGCCTTGCAGCACACAGAAGTCTTTTTTTTTTTCAGAAAAACAGACAGTGTTCTGTTTTGATAAAATTTCCATTGGGAGCACGTTCAAAAACGGCCAGCATTAATGAGAGAATTTTTTTTCACGTCTACCACATGTGACATGTTTATTTCCTTTACATTTCCTGAGGGCTTGTTCTGTTTGGCTTTGAGGCATAAAGTGCAAAGAAAATGACTGAATTTAATGAGATGAATCACTGGATGCCTCACAGATTTAAAATGATTTCACAAATGGACATGACATCCAATAAAAACAGGAAAGCGTTTGGCTTCCTTGAGGAACTTCACATTTCGTAATTTCTGATTTTGCAACTCGCATCTTAGAAGAAATTAAGGTTTCATAAAGTTGGAGGCAGTCCAGAAGAATGACAGTGTAATAAACTTAACTCAGGCAATTAAATTGATTCTTTAAATCAAAAGAAAAAAAAGCATGTTGTTTCCTTTTTGTGATTAAAAGTAAAACACTGTTAAACATCCTGCCTGCATGACACTGTCTCCTGCTCAACATGATGAAAGTGTCTTACTGGGTGTTTTAGAGCGTCAGGGTGTCTTTGTATGTTCAAGCGCAAGAGGTAAAAAGTGTCAAGGAATTCATTGTCTGCTCTCCACCTGTTATTATTCTGGTCCCAATCAACCTGCTAGCCAGTCTGGAGCCAGTGGCCATCTGGAAACACTGCTCTGTTTATAAACTTGGCAAGGATCAGCACTCTGGGGCTCTGACCTCCCACACAAATCTGGAAACAATTAGAGCAAGACAGTCTGGCTGATTGCTGCAAAAGGCCCCAGTGTGGATCCCACTGACGACTGCGGGGACGCCAGGCCCTTGTTAGGGAAAATGCAAACTCAGTACAACACTGACATCGTCACGCGCACCGAACGTGCAAGCCCATAGCCTTAGCATTATGAGGCTTTTCATCTGCAGCAGCTATTTTTGAAGTTATGGCTTTATTCTCCATCAGACAGAGGGCCACACATAACCACCCACATGCCCAAACAAACAGTACTTATTGATCTTTTTGTACTTTTCATGCAATGACTTGTGCTTTGCTTTTATTTAAGGAAACAAGCTGCCATAACCTCTGCCCACATTGTGACTCACTCGTGAAAACTGCCAAATCTAAATTTAGAAAAAAAATTCAAAGGCCAAAGGGAAATAAAATAATTTTATTGGCTAAAATGTTGTCCTTACTTCAAATGCAGTCTGGCTCTGCATGGGCTTGACTCAACATAACAAATGAATAAAGAAAATTGGACTTTGTGTTTTTGCAAAGCAGCAAGGAGTGACAGAAGCATTGCTATACTGTAGATCACAGTAAAAAATACAATCCATCCTTTCACAACTGCTAATTGACGTTCAGTCGTGGGAAAAACAGGTCCAGGAGGAAAACTCAGAGCCACCTCTCCTCAGCTCATTCTCTGGAATCCCACTACATTTCCAGATGATCTGTAAGATTACAGACTGTATTCCAGGTTAATTTTCCTCTTCAAAAAGTGGGTAAGCCCCACTTTTTTGCCAACATGTTACCATTTAATCCACTTTTACATCCATTTCAGACCAAAAAAAAACTACTTTATATATTATTCATTATTCATTTCTGTTTCTTAAGAGATAAAATATCCAGAAAATACACACGGATAATTATTAATACATTTTATGTGCAGTTTCTATTTCTTATTATAGCATTGACATTAGGGTAATATTTCTTAGATCTGGTTCAGTTGTCAATTTGTACACTTATTTCCTAAATTTATACTGCCACATTTCAGTTTATGGTTTACAAAAAAAGTGTGACATTTGATTTAGTTGAATTGTGTGGCTTTTGTGATTTAAAACCCTTATATCTTGCTTTCATCATATCAGTTTGGATAACCAATAAGGCTAGTCGATAGCAGAATATGACAGATTAAAATCAAACAAAAATTCCTCTAAATATCCTCCGGTAGAAATATAATATATAACTCCTTTTTCTTATGGGAGACTGAGTAGAATGTGGAAAATTATTTTTAAATCATTACATTTTAATAAAGGGGTCTTAAGGATGTATTCTGTGGAACAAAGTTTTCTGTGAGGGAAACCGTGACCATCAGCTATAAAAATGATGGTTTGTGGTAGATATAAAAGATCATGTATTTTGTACACAAAAGAGTAAAAAAGTTAAAAACAATAAAAGGGTAAAATCACCAACACCAGTTTAGAAAAGACAGAATTGTCCTAATATTTATCAATATTCTAATTAAACTCTGTAGAACAATTGCATTAATTTGCATTATTTTTGTTTTGGGGAAAACTGAACAAGATATAATCTATCTTAAAAATCAGAATTGTTTTTATTTTATTTATATCTGTTCTGTAATATTTATTAAATAACCCAAACGATAAATTGCAAATGCATATTTTTTTTCCTTTTAAAAAGGTCTAATTCATTCCTCATTGCACAGTTAAATTAACACAAAAGACCCCAAAGCTTGAATATGCTGCAGTCTGATTATAAATAAGCAACTTGCTTTCATCATTGGCAAATATCAAAGCCATACATCAGGAAACAAAATCTTACATGATTCACATTCTGTTGGTCAGATTTATTCAGCAGTTTACAAATTATTATTAAACATATTTTTTCTTCTTGGAGAACGTCCTGAAATGAAATAAGAACCTGCATGTACGATTTAGTGTTAAGTTTCATCCTCTAAACAATACTTAGCTATATAATGAATCAAGATGAAAATATTGATGAAGAATAATTGCCTTGCCCATTTCTTGTTTCCCATATTTTCTCCCTTGTTCTTTCTCCATCTCGTTCTCTCTCACACATTAGGCTTTTACAAGGATTTATGGTGTTCTGTTGCACAGAGCATGTGAATAAAGCAGACGCCTGCTTTTAATAAGCAAAGATTATAGGAAATGGGCCAAAGCCCAATAGAACATTTCCAGCTGGAAGTCCAGCCTCTGTTCTTAGCAGCAGCAAGGCACATCTACAGTTTATAAAGGCGGGGCATGGAGCTTGAATACAGGTACCCCAGTACATTATATTACTGGGGTACATCGCTCCTGTGTTTCCTATGGAATATTAAGTATTTAGATTTGAAAGTGCTACATTACTAGCAGGAGTTGAAAAAAAAAAAAAAAGAAATTACAAAACAACATTTTTTTACACACATCTTTTACAAACATAAATGTTTGTGCTCTATGTTTTTTGTTTGGCTGTATTTGTATAAAAAAATCATACATAAATGTTATAAGTGATGATATTGATCAAAGAGAAAAAATACCTTAACATAAAAAATACATTGCTTATTTTTTATATGATCCCAAATATCTCTATGTTTACTACATAGAGATCTGATGTCATAAAAAACTCAAAAAAAAAGGCTGTCAAGGTTCCAGTGTGTGTTTGTGTGAGTTATGTGTCTCTTCCAGAGAGGATCTTTGTGAAGAACCTGGGTAGTCTACACAGGTGGAGCTCATCAGGCTCATCAGTGCTCTGGGCTTTAAAGAGCAGCAGCGCCTTCACTCAGGGATGGCTTCTTGTTGTTTTCTTGCTTCCTTGTCTCTTGCTCTCCTGACGTTTATTGGTTTTGTTATTTTCATTATTTTTGTATTTTGCCTCAGTTGCCTGAGAGTCCTTCATTAAATCAGCAAAACTCACCTCTCCCTCCTCTTCTCTGCATTTGGGTCCTCAAAGCCTCCACCCAACCTGACAACTGAAACTTCAGAAGCACTTCATACTTACAAAAAGACAAAATTGTAATAAATATCTTTTGTGGCCATTTCTATATTATATATTGACTTAGAACTAAAAAATAAAGTATTTTGGCCCGGTTGCCTTTTTTTTATCCACTATTTTGCCCCAAACTCCCTCCATTTTAAACCCATAAACAACTATTTTGTAATAATTTTTCATTTGCCAAACATGTTTTAGTAATTCTTAATGCTTATGCAAATGGATACTAATGACAAAAAATATTTCTTATAATGTACATTGTTATTTATTTGATTTCGGTTATGATCTGACACGGGCAAGTTATTTGTCTTGACTTTTAACATTTATAGTTTCTAACACTTGTGTTGTCTCCTACTTTTGATAATGTTCAGAGTCATTTTAATGACTCTTATTTAACTTTCATAAGCTTAATATAGTTAGAACAAGAGCTTCCCTCCTACACCTGAATAGAAGTGCTGGTAACCTGTCCTAGAGAAGACAGTCACACTTTTCCTCAATTTGTTTGGAAACACTTATGGTCACAGAATCCAGGACAATCGTGATTTAAAAAAAACAAAAGATCGCCATAAATTATCACCATTAACTAAAAGCTAAAATTAACCAACTAAAAGCAAAGAGCAGATTATTGCAGACTAACCTGAGCAGATGTGCATCTCTGACTCTAAGCAGCTAATATCTATATGTTATATCTGTAGTTAGATTTAGCAATTGTCCCTTGAGGGAAGCAACTGTTCCATTTTACGAACAAAAATAAGTGACCTGTTAAATTCAGATTTGAGTCAAATGTTTGCAAAATAATTTCCTGTACAAAAGAAAGGGCAACAAAAAATACATAATGTTAGCATTTAAGACAATGCCTAGCTTTTGCAGTCCTACGTGTAGTACTCTATAAAGAGCAGAACAGTCTTAATTTCATTCAGTCAACACTTGAAACTTGAAAATTAGTGTTACTTTCTGAATATACTTACTTTTAAGGCAATGTATTTAAATCAAATTAATAGCAGTTAAAATTTGTAACATTATATATTATGATTATAAAGCTCCGTATTTTGAAGGTAAATCCATTTTGGAGCAGGTAAAAAATTGTTCCTTTTGACCTGTTAAAGGCAGTTAAATTTGAGCTGTAAAATATATAAAGGGTGCACATATGTAATGCTGCTCTGTTTATCACCATATTTTTTCATAAAATTCATTATATATCTGTAGCTAATATATAAACTATGTAACTATCGAATGATGACTTCAGTCCATCATTCCGGTACAATTGTTGCTTTTTGCATTAATATTATACACACAGATGCAGTTACAGTGATCTATAGTTAGTCTTGAGCAGCTGCAAATTTACCTACGATTTTAAAGTATTTCTTTAAGGCTAGGTCTTAGCCTAAGTGTTGCTACTCCCGTGCTCCAATGATGACCTAGGCTCTCTGAGGGGTTGCCATGGGGGATTCCTTGTGTCTGGCTGCCTTTAACTGCTCAAGACCTCCGGAGCCAGGTCCACCTCCTCTTCGCTCCTCTTGGCAGCTGTGTGTTGCAGACTTTCTGTTCTCAACATTCTTACAACTGAGGACATCCAAGTCACAAACTCACACATATACAGCTGCTTTAAACAAACACGTGGAATTCTACACCTATTGTCATCCATCCATACGCACCAACACAATGACACACATAATCCTACTGTTTAACAGTCATAAATACAGGTTACAATTTAATCAATGGGGCCCTGCCTGCTTTTCTGCTGGGATGTCATAAAGTCAATCACAGAAGTAGAATACCATCAGATTTAATTATACAGAAAACAAGCTTTCTAAATGGTATGCCAGAATTGCTGCGTCAGGATAGATAAATTTATACATAGTTCTAATATCCAAGGATAGATTTCCAGAGATTTAGGAATTACTTACTGAACACTGTGAGGATCAGGTTCTTTGCCTAACAAGCAATCAGCACCACAGAAGCAACACAGGCGATACTCTCACCATTTCTTTTTACCCTGTATGCCTCTGACTTCCAGTACCAAACCCAGTCCTGTTATCAGCAGAGATACTCGGATGACTCTACAGTCGTTGGGTGCATCAGTGATGGACAGGAAGCTGAGTACAGTGAGCTGGTGAACCGCTTTGTGGCATGGTGTGGATCATCTAATCCTGATTGTCAACAAAACTATGGAGATGATTGTAGATTTAACAAGAAACAGGAACATACTTAATCCTATTAACATCAAAGGAGAAGAACTTGAGGTAGTGGGGGAGTATAAATACCTTGGTGTTCACCTGGACAACAAACTCAACTGGAGGCACAAAAGTCTCTACAAAAAGGGACAGAGCAGACTTTACTTCCTGAGAAAGCTTTAGTCCTTCAGTGTTTGCAGCAATATGGATAATCTTCTCTGTGCTTCAAAATCAGCCTCTCTAAACATGAGTCTCATTGTTTACTTGTGGTAAATTATTTTTGTTAGTAGCAGCTCAGTTAGTTTATTATAGCATACAGTATAGAGGAGCTCGTTTAGATGAGGAGGTTATCGGTACATGCTGTCTGCATAATCAGGGAGGGATTTTCCTGCGCAAAGTGTAAAAACAGTCTCTGGATTGCTCATTGTTAATGTTAATGGAGAGGATTTTATAAAGAAGAATTCTTCTTAAGGTGAAGATTATTAGACCCATTTACACTACCCTCTGAAAACCGATCCATGCCGAGTTTTGACTGAGCTTGGATCAGCTAGCACGGTTCCTCGCCTCCTAGTGATGATCTGTGGTACTACTGCTCTCTAGTAAGAAAACTTTGTCATTATGTTTTGTTCCGTCCAACATCTCCTGGATAGCGTCCTCCAGCCAAATTACAAAAAGATCCTCAGTCTTTTGCAGCCATTTAAAAAAAAATTGTGTTGAGAAGATTTTGATTGTTGTTTACAGATCTTCTGTTTTTTGGCGGCTGGCAAGCAACTTAATGATGTGCATTACCACCAACTACTGGAGCTGACTGGAAATAGGTGATGATGCGGCCTGCTCATGCGCTCTTTGTTATCAGATAACCGAGCTACAACGGAACCGTGCCGAGTCATTCCCATGTACTAGTACCATGTTAGCGCGGTTCGGTTGTGTCTGGCACGGTCCGGTTCAGTTTTGCGTGCCATTTACACTCAACAGTTATCTTGGTTACCGTGTTCGGACCACCGCTCTCGGCATGGTTTCAAAAGGGTAGTGTAAAAGGGGCTATAGACAACAGTGAGCATCCTCTACACAAGACTTTTGCACAACAACAGTGTCTTCAGACTATTGGTTATTTAAATGTCAAACTACACCACCAACCAGTGAAGCGGTAGAAGATGGATGGATGGATGGATGGATGGATGGATGGATGGATGGATGGATGGATGGAAGCACTTTTTTATTTCTACAAAACTGTTTCATTTTTATCCGTTACTTACTTACTACCTAATGTTTATTTTTCAGTTTTTGTTCTTGAAAAGGAAATTCAATGACTGAAATATGCACAGAGCATTTTCGATTATTATAATTTCAAAATGATTTTCTCTTTCTTTTTACAACTAAACAGCTTAAAGATGGATTTATGAGCCTTTAATTTCTTTCCTGTTTAAACATACAAAAACATCAAAATACATACTTTAGATATGACAAGTCTAGCTTAATGGTGAAAAAAAAACTTTAATGTATTTTTTTTAAATAAAAAGTCAAGTGACTTATGAATCATCGTCACTGTCAAAGCGTGACACGTACTCAGACATTAATAATAGCTGAGTGAATCATTCAAACCCATTTTAACTGCAGCAGATAAAATGTAGTGAATTTCTAGTCTATACTGCTATTAATTATTCATAATAACCTGACCTGAGGTCTTTCAAAATTTAAATTAATATTTAACTTCTGGGGGAATGTGGTCAGACTGGGTCATATTTACAATAAATAGATCATTTTACCTTTCCACTGACCCTTTTCCTTTTTGGAAGCAACAAATAAGGAGTTGAAATGGATTGAAAACAAGATCCTCATTGGGCAGCGTCGGGTGCGGGGAGCTGGTATATTTTTACAGAGGAAGAGCAAGGGGCAGTGTCCTTCCTGGTTCTCCACAACTTCCTGAACAAACGGGAATCTGATTCAGAGCCTCTTGAAGCATTTACTCCCTGTGCCATTGTTTCACATGCCATTGATCTTTGCTTCCAGTGACAAAAAAAAAAAAAAAATCTCTGGTGGAATGTAGGCTATAGCATAATGATGATCACAGTTTCGCTTTTGGCATTGTTCTCTTGTTAATAAATAACTTTTGTTTTCTTATGTGCTGAATAGAAAAAGAATTGTGGAAAACATACCAACTGGTTTTATTGGCTGCTTTTCAGCAAATGATTAACTATAAAGTCAGGTGGAGTTTGAATAGAGCTATACTGGGAATACCATGACAAAGTAGATTCTCCACATCAGAAAGGAAGTTAGTGTTTTCCTCTCTATTGTAAGAGCCTGGCATGCTGCCATGCCTGAGAGAAAACCTACCTGGGTCAAAAATAACAATTTAATACAAAAAAACGACACCAAATGTCTTTTCATTGTAAAATCAATATCATTTATGCTTTAAGTCTGGGTGCATAGCTATTCACAGACGTGCACAATGTATCAATGCAAGTGAAAATTCTTGTCTAATGAAACAGCAAAGGCTCTAAAAGCAGGTTTTTATTTCCACAGAGCAAAAGCACCAATTAGACAACCTATTACGACAAACACTCTAATGACGGATTAGAAACAAACATGTCAGCATGTTCTTATATTTGGAAATCAAAATGTGGTGTGATATTGTAAATAACTTACACCCATTGAAGCCTATGGTGTTGCACCCTAATGTGCTCATTGATTCCAAACATTTGAAGGTTTCTTAGGCCTCTAAACCCTTAGTCTTGGTCAGTGGGCAAAATATCAATGTTAAAGGAGCTGGTTGTTCCAAGAGAACTGTATTTACTGGATGGAAAAAGTGAGACCTTGAAAGGATTGTCAAGAAAAATGTGATAAAGAATTTGGGAAATTTTTAAAAGGAGAGAACTGAGGTGTATCAAGAGCTATTCAGACAGACCAATATTACCCATAGGGTGCAGGTTTGGTACCCTGACGAAGGAGACTGTTTCAGTCCAGTTCTTTGAGTCTTTTAAAAGAAAGTGATGCTTTTCAATTGGAAATCAAGGCCCAAGGGTCTCAATAAGGTAAGCAGAGAATCTCATTGCTTAAAGCAACACCGTGTTACTTTCAGCCACTAAGGGCACTAGACCTGTAACTTTCATGTCTAGCGCCTGTAGTGACCACAAACGCTGCGGTGTTGTTGTAAAAGTCAACAGACAGCCAGCTGGCCTTCCATGTCTTTTGTTTGGGGACCGTGCTAGGTGTCTCAGTTCAGCGTGGATAGCATGAGAAATGTTGCTGTTCTCTGCAGAGGACCGCCGTGGTAAGCCGGACCACACAGCCCGAGGACCAGCGGCACAGCTCCTGTGAAGAGCCACTGGGTTGGACGGGACTTTCTTCCAGGTCACATGACCGGGCCAACGACTATGCGTCTTCTCCCAACTTACATAGGCAGTATTTCAAGAGGGGAACCCTGCTCGTAGCATTGATAGTGTCAAATGCTGTATATTGACCTGAGGAATCATTCAAAGTAACTCATATGCGTCAATTCTTTAGGTCACAAAGTCCGCAGTGTGCCTTTATAGTCCACTGTGAAATCTTCACAGTCAATGATAATTTTTCTGGATCAATTTTCCCAAATACACATATTTTATTCATACATGCACAAGACAAGATCCACACATGCACAGCATGATTCATGCAAGCGCAAAAAAAATCCACACACAAAGGATAAGATTCACAGATGCACAGCACAAGATTCGCCAAAGTATTTCTGTTCCATAAACAACTATCAATTAAATTTTAACTTTAAACTTCACTGCATTTGTTTGTGGAGTTTTGAGACTCCCTTGACGTGCCTCAATAGACAAATGCATTTTTTTAAACAAGGGATGGTTTGCCATGATAATACACTATTATCAAAATTTCATGACATAAAGGCTTGAAGTATCCTATTCTACTAATAATTAGTGTGAACAATATATGAATTGGATTCTTGAAATAAGCGAAAAAATAAGTAAACCTTCCAAGATATTCATAGTCTTTAAGCTGTATTTGTATGCCTCATTTCAATGAGGGCAAAGTCAGTTTTTAACAAAAATAGTTTGAGGAGCAAAACTTCTCTTCCAAGAACCCTGTGGATGACCCAGAATTTGTGTTCACAAAAGCCAAGTACTGGACAAAAATGACTGGGAAAATTCAACTGGGAACTGGGATTCTTACTTTGTTTCATAGAAATGGGGTTAATTAAAAAGGGTTATAAAAACTACTAAACCACTAAAAGATTGAAAGTCATGCTGTCTTGATGAGAACGTTGTCAGTAACACAGGAACTAATACTGTACCTATAAATAATTCCAAAAAAGTAAAAAAAGTTGAAATAACCCACTGGACTTTGTTTTCCAAGTTTGAAGATGTTTTGCTTCCCATCCAGGAAGTTTTCTCAATTCAAGCACTGAGTTCCTGGATGGGAGGCAAAATGTATTCAATCTTGGAAAACAGGTCTAGTGGTTTGTTTTTTAACTTTTTAATTTTTTTTGGAATGACTATGACCTGGATGACTACGAATCTTCACCAGCATAATACCTGTAAGTATTATGGAAGTTTATTTTATTTTGCAAGCTGTCACTGAATAATTCAGTGAATTAGCATGTAAACGTTTAAGCTTTTGCTGAGTAACATTGGACATTTTCAGTATGAACATTTCTGACAGTACATTGAAGTGTGGATGTTGGAAGTTGGAGCTTAATATTTTTGTGTATCACCAATTTAAGGTTTCTACCACATAATAAAAGCCATTTTGTCTGATAACATTTATGGTATAATAATATTATTATCTGGTTTTCTTTTTCGCTTTTAACCTGATTTACTCTAAAGTTTTCTTGGTTTTTCCTCCCATCAATGCATCTAAGCAGTTGTTCTTTTAGCTGTGTGTATAATCTCTGGAAGTGCTCTTGCTTTTAAACATTTTCTGCCATTTCCTAATTACATACAAAAAGTCTTTCAGTTTCTTTTCAAATGTTATCAGTGAGCAGCCACTCTCATCAGTCTCCCACTGAGCTGCCTAACACATCACAGACGTGTGTTTGTGTTTGCAGGGGGGGCTCTTAATTAAAAACACCTTCTCAAAAAAACAAAGTACTGCAGAATTCAACCAAATTAAGGCCATCCTTCTTTTGAATATGTGTCTTTGACCTGGCAGAGATGCATATATGTGTGGGTGTATAAACAGCACATGCCCTTTAGGATGAATTAATGCACCTGTCTGTGTGGGCCCAGGTGTTACCTGCAGGTAAAGCTGCACTGCAGCTCTGCTCCAGCTGGTGGCAACAGGCTCCTTGTTTCATCAGGTGCATCAGTCACCATATGCTTCTCTGCACTGCAGGTCTCTGAGTCATAACAGAAGGTGTTTTTATGCTACAGGGAATATGATAAACATCTCTGCCCAAAAGTTTACCATAAATAATTAGCATTAGTGGAAATGCATTAGTTGTTTTACTTGCCTCCAGCTGTTTTCTAATTTACTTGTGAGAGTTGGCCCTAAAAACAAGTGCAGTAATAACTTTAATTTATTTATCTAATGGTTTATTAGTGAATTAAATTACATTCTTTGAAGTACACCCTCTAATAAACAATATGTTGTTTTAGTTCATATAAACTGCATTATTTTCCTGTGCAAAATAAAACAATGTTTTATTGACATTGTTAAGGCATCCCTGCACTTAGACTAAGCAAACATCCATCCATAAAAATAGCCTGAAAAGCATCCAGGCAGCTCAAGTTTTAAAGCTGCTTTGACATTCTTCTGAAAATTCTCCACTCAGTAGGTTTGCGTCATTCAAATTGGACAAGCTGCAGCAGTTTTGTCTGACATGCAACATCCAGGATTTTCACTTTTTTGGGTTGAGGGGATTTATTCTTGCAGTTCATGCATTAAAGAAGATGAACTAAAACTCAGTAAAGAGCCACAATATCTTGCAGTTCAGCTTCTGTGCTGCACAGAAAGCCCCAAATCTCAGCAGGAAATGAGATTTAATGACTGCATTAAAAAATAAACGCATCTATCTAAGAATTTAATTTGTAAAAATATAGTTTTCTTCTCATGTAAAATTTTGCAGTTAGGTAAATATTTCAAGAATTGATATAGTGGAAGAAAATTTTAAAGAAATAAAAAAGGCGTCTATTCAAAGTATTTAAATCCATTAGCCTTTTTCCTATTTTTTTTTTTTTTTTTTTTATTAAAACAAACTTCCATTTATTTTGAGGGGGACTTTATAAGACACATTAAAAGTACATGAAAATATTTTTTTATGTTTTTGTATTTGAAGGGATCTTATTCTAAAGAGTTAGTTGTTTTTTTCACTATATTTATTACCTCCGCCAAGGAGGTTATGTTTTTAGTGTGTGTGTTTTGCTGTCTGTGTACAGGATAATTTGAAAGGTTATGGATTACTTTTTAAAAAAAGGGGCACCTGAGTCCAAGGAAAAGCTAATGTCATAAACTGGGAAAGATGGACCCAGTATTCAACGTGACACTGACAGTGAGAAAGTTCAAAATATTTATTAAAACAAGATAACAGAACAGAAGTGTGGATCTGCGGACCGCAGCAGCTGCAATCAATGACACTCTGGAGGGAGAAACGCAGGTAAGTGACCACAGTCATCTAATGGGAGATGATTATCCATGTGAGTCACTTACCTGGTTTTACAGTTCAGTCCATCCTCTCTGAGGAAGGCAGAATCCAACTGATGGACTGCCAAACGAACTGCGACTCAGAGCCGCTCAGAGTGTCCCCAAAGCAGCAATCCCAGTGCGCAAGCAGGAATGTGATTCAGGTCAGAGAAACAGTTCAGAACAGGACTGTTCTGAGATCCAGGAGTACGTAGACCCATCAAGAGTTTTAATCTACACAGGAACAAACAGATCCAGGGTTCCTGGAATCCACAAAGCATGAAGGCAGGTTCAGAGTTCCATAATTCCAGCAGCACGTTAAGACAGATTGCACAGATGCAGACAGGCTGGATCAGTGGTTGTGGAACAGAGACAAGACATAGTACCAGGATAACTGCAGAACTTTAAACTGGTCTCCACCCAGGAGCCAGGCTTACGAGACTTCAAACTCTACTCCCACCTAGGAGCCAGGACACGATAAGAAGACAAGGCAAACACCAAAACCCTCTCAACCAACTGACCTCCCTTGGATGGGAACATGAACGTAGGAATCCCTCAAACTAAAACTAAAGAACAAAAATACAACAAACATCAAACAATGATCTGGACCAGATAGCTGGGCTTAGCCCAATATAAAGCAAAACGAGCAGGTGGATGAGATGAGTGACAATTAGGCTACGTTCACATTGCAGCCTGAAGAGACCCAAATCCGATTTTTTTGCCTACATGCGACCTGGATCTGATCCTTTCCTGACAGTCTGAACAACACAGATCCGATTTTTTTCCAATGCGACCCAGGCCACTTGGCTATGTGGTCCTGAATCCGATACGAATCTGATCTTTTCAAATGCGACCTGTGTCTGAACGCCATTAGTAACCGACATAGGTCACTATTCTGCTTCTTGCTACACAGAACCAGCAAGAAAAACAAACACCATGGCGGACGATGATGTGGAGAGCAGTATTTTTTTTAACCATGTTGAAAAGATTGAGGTTTTAAGGTTTGGAAAGATCGCTAGATGCGCTCCAGCACTACATCCATGTTCAGTAAACACGAAGCACGCTTGCTTGTGACGTCATTACGTCCTTTACTGTGCCTGCGGGACACATAAGCTGTATGGATGCAGTTCACACAGGAGATCACTTACAAGTCGAATATATCTGGAAATGTGAACGGCAACACAAAAAAAAATCGGATTTAACAAAAAATCGGAATTGAGCATCAAGGCCTGCAGTGTGAACACAGCCTTAGAGACCGGGCAGAGTTAGGCAGGTGAGTGACATGAACAATTCAGTTCAGCTATCATGGCAGATCATGACAGCTAAAGCTTTGAGTCTTTGGGGTAGGACTCTATCAGCTTTGCAGAGTAGGAGACTGAAACCCTTTGCCCATTCTTATTTTTCAAAACAGCACATGTTTTTGAACTGCTGGAGGGTGAAATTTCAATCCAATCTCAAGTCTCTTTCATCCTCTAACATATATCCTTTTTACCTTATTTTGTATTTTACTCTACTTATCTTTCAATCAACTGTAAAACTTATCTGTCACTGCTGTGGAAAGACATGCCAGCACCCTGATGATGCTGCCTTTATGTCTGAATATGGATATGGTCTGTATCCTCCGGGATCATGATGGATAGAAGTTGTCAGCCACACACGTAAATCACCAGAGTTTTTTCCTCCTCATGTTGTGTAGCCTACATGGCTTATCAAATCTTAAATTGGACGTATTTTGACTTTCTTTTAACAACAGTTTCCTACTTGCCACTCTACCATAAAGGTCATAAAAGAGTGTATGAGTATTCTTTGTTTTGTCAAAGGATTCTCCTATATGAGTTAGCAACGCTTTCCTTACCAGCCTGTCACGTTAGGTGGACAATCATTTGTTACATTGGCTGTAGTACTACTTCGATTTTCAGATTATGGGACTTTTTCATGTCTGTCACATGAAATCACTCAGAATTTGAAGAAATTTTGCATTGCAATACAACAAAATCTAATTTATGTTCTTAATAAAAAGACATCTAAACATTTCTGTCATAAAAAACAGAAACAAGTAAACTAAAGATGCACTTATTAACACAAAAAGGACCAAAGTTGCATCAGAGCAGGGCCAAAATGCTGCAGAACGGCAGAGTGATGAGGCAAACACACGGGAGCAGAGCAGCCAAATAAGCTTGTTATCAAGTCATGTCGGAAGGATTCATCACAGCAGGCTGAGCCGAGCTAACACAGCTGAGTGGAGATGTGCTCTGTCATGGCCTGAGAAATCCTGTAGGTGGAGTGGATCCTCCTTCCCTATGTGTGTGTGTGTGTGTGTGTGTGTGTTGGGGGGCTATGTGTGTGTTTTCTGACCATGCATAAAATGTGTTCATCCGTTCACCATCTAAAACACACTGATCTGTTCTCTCCAGTTGTTCTCTGTTATATTGGGCCCTGTGCGGTCACACTTGGGCTGTTTGATTAATGTTTCAATTAGTCACAAAAGAGGGGAAAGGGCTGGTGACTGGATGCTGGGAATGGGTGCTATAATTATTGGGTGGGATTTCTATTTGATTGTGTAGGATGGAAGTTCAGGGAAGTTCCTCTCAGACCTCCAGCACCTCTTAGACAGCTGGAATTAGGCTAGATAAAAAAAAAACCCACAGCAAACAAGAAGGAGAATATATATTGGATAAGAGTGAAACAAATCAGGACAATAGAACATTATAAAGATTTATAAGAGTAAATTCACTAACATAGAGGTGAGGCAGACTGATTTAGCTTTTTATTTTCAGTGCAGAGATGTGGTTTTCCTCAGTGCACCAGCTGGCAGCCGACCCCGCAGAGGAGGCAGGTGTTTCAGAAACGAGTGGCAGGCAGTTATCTGTGCAGCAAGGAGCAGCTAGGTGTTTTCTTTTGACAACTACAGTCAAATTGAGACATTTTTGACTTTTGTTTGTATAGAACCTGACCCTATATATTTATTACAGTGTGGTCAAGCACAGATCCTTAAAAGTATGTTTAATCTTTGAAAAACCTCATATTTTTCACATTAGAACCACAAACTGTAATGTAAAAAAACTGTCCAAATTATTAACAAAAAAGTCTGGAGTGTCTTCATACAAAAGGCTGATTTATACTTTGCAACCAGGTTGTCTGTGTGTGTCGCAGTACACGCAAATTTGCCCCCTCCCCTTCCACAGACACTCTGGTGCACCTCTCCATAATTGTAGGTGACCGCAGACAGTGCCTGATTGGTCAAATCTACATCCGCTCTACACTATGCATATTTCCTGTTTGGTACCTTGTACCATAATGGCGGTTTGTATGACCGCCATTATGGAAAACGACTCGTGAAAATGGACCAGCTAGAAGAGCGAGTTGCATGAAAAAGCTGGGACCCTTTTTCCACCTGGATCCCCACTCTTTTTTGCCCTCATTGTCCCTCTGTTGTCGGAAAAACTTGCCCCTTCTTCCTCAATGCCTTGGCCATATGTAGACCCACAGCTAGCTTATGAATGTACCTCTTGCATTGTTGTGTGGAATAACAGACCGCGGAGCACGCTTCAATATTGGGCATAAATCAAAAATATCTGCAACAAGCCCCACTGTGACACACTACTGCAGGAGTATAACCAGCCCTTAAGTCCTTTTTTTTACTGTTACCTAACAAATAGCACCCAGTTAAACCAATTACATGCAGAAGTCAAATAGCTTCCCTGTGTGTGGCTTAATCTGACGACAAATACAACAATTTTGTGTTGAATCCTAAGGTTTCTTAGCGAACATCTGTAAACCAAAGACAGCATTACATCCAATAAACAGAAATATTAAGTCTGAGATGAAGATGAAAAGAAATAGGGTCAGTTCATAAAACACTATCACCTGCTGCAAACATGCCTGAAACTACGTTGAGTCCATAATTTGAATATGAAAACAGTAAAACATTATTAAAAAAACGATTCGCACCATCCAGAAGACACAGTAAAAAAGCCAGGTTCATATGAATGTGAATCTAAAATTCATATATTTGGGCTATATACAAAAAAAAGATTGGATCACCATTCACTCAGTGAAATATTGTGGCAGGAACATCATGATTTGGCTGTCTTCTTTAAAAAGGAATAAGATAATTGAGTGATTATTGGAGCAAAATTCAAGACAATCCTGGAGGGGCTGGTTTTTAGCAGGAAATCTGACTGCTTTGCAAAGGACAATATGAAAATATTTCAGTGCACATATGTGCAAAGCTGGTAGCAACAGACTGAAGAAAGAACAACTCACTGCAGCTTGTAGCAACAATTTTCTGTTAAAAGGTTTGACTCATAGGAGCTGACTATAAATGCATTGTACAACCTAATATTTTTCATCAACCTGACAATCACGCACTATTAGGTATTGATCTGTCACATAGTTCTTAAATGACATAATGTGGGAAATTCAGGGGTAAATAATACTGTTGTATATTATTGTATGCTTTAAAAAGTCACTGATTAGACTGTAGACATGGCTTTGCTTACCACAGAGGCCAAAAATACTGATGTTATGAAGGTTTGAAATAAAATGAGTCCATTTACTTACAGAGTATTTGAGCTATTGATAAAAATTTAATACAAAACCGCCTTGCTAATTTAGAAGGCGACTGTCATACTCACTTTTCTGTAAAATTGGATGCCCACCACAATATGCTATCATTGCTGGAAAAATCAATCTGCCTTTGTCCTGCAGCTATGATTTCCAAACACCATCTCTAAAAGTATTTACTAAAACAACAGTGGCTTCTGGCTGCATGTTTTAACTTGCGATGTGCAGCTCGAAGCCCAGGAATGCAGGGCTGTTCTGCTTGCTTGGGGTGGTGCTGTCAGTCTATCATTATATCAGAGGGTGACACAAACACACACCCGCACATATACACAGGCAGCCACTTGCACATGTAAACAAGAGTACACAAATGCTCTGAGGTGTTGTGTCCAGTATGTCCTCCTGTAGAGATTTAGCCCACTTTTAGTTGAAAATTGGTCCCAAACATGATGCAAGAGAATGACTGAAATCGAATTTCATAAAGCTCTGTGAAGTGTTTAAATTATGAATCACTATGACTGTTGTGCCTACATTGATCTATTGTGTTTTCTGACCACATTATTGATTCTTCAGCTGTGCCCCACACACACACACACACTTTCACAGTGATGTATTGGGATGATGATCACACATGTCTGTATCATACTAACTCCGATGATCAAGGAGACTTGGAGATTAAAAGCTGTGGGAGAGAGGATATGTGATGTGATACAGAAGGTGATTCAAATCAATTTGAGAGAAAACCTGGTCTGTCGGAAAAAGTAGACTATAATGTCCTTGCCTTGAACATTATCTGAAACGTCTTTGAGGCAATAAATAACAAAACCAAACACATCATTGAGTTCTCTATGGGAAGTTATAACCTCCAACCATAATCTGTTTTACAGGCTAGGAGACATAAAATGTTGCAGGAGATGGAGAGAATTTCCCATCGAGAACATGAATATGTGATGTGTATATTTTCATAATATGTAAGTATGAAGCTGCAGGGACTTGATTGTTTTGACTGATTCTGAAAGCTGCTGTAGGCAGAAAGCTGACAGGCCTGCCGTGTGTGTGCATCCCTGAGAGATAATCCATCTTACAGGTCAGTGTCTCTGGAAATCTTAGGGATCACTGTGTCTTCTTCATTATCTTTATGATATTAGATAACAGCAAGTTGGGAAAGCATGGCTCATAAATAATAAGTCCATTTTTAGAGGCTTCATAAAAATATTCAAAATGAATCACAAACCATTTACCTCAAGTTTTGCAATTTAATGAACAATATAACCGGTTTGGTATTTTTTTTTTTACTATAGCTCTGCTGCAACTCTTCTTGTTAACCTTGAAAATAACTAAAAAACATCTGTCATTATTATCACAAGCTTTTTCTATTCAATTATACCAACACTTGTAGCTCTCTGCATGTTTACAAAAAAAGTAGAAAAAAAGCTGATGAAATACAGCAGCTGCCAGGAGTTTTAGCGATATAATGATGATACATGGAGAATTTGGAGAGCAAACAATCCAACACAATATCCACTCAAGGAGAAAGGAGTAATTAAAAAAAGTCATGGTTGAAGATGAGCTCAGAAGTTATTTCAATCTGAGAAACTCTCACAAAGAGAAAAGACAATTAGGAGAAATTTATTGATACAATAAAAAAAAAACCTCGGCAGGAAACATAGCACTTATTTTTGATAGATATGCATGAATAGGAGCAAAGAACAGGGCTGTTTCCCCCTAAGGCCTGAAACTGGTGGTGGAGTGGAGATAGATGAAGTTGGTCAGTCTGTAGACTGCTGGTTAGTGAGACGGTATGCTGAGTTTTATGGGGAGATCCAGTGGACTGCGGGAGCTGATAGTAGGGCTTCACTCAGGGACCTGGAAGATGGAAGTCCATTTGGATAACACAGGTTGAAAGAACCTATCCATGATGAGCAAGCGTGAAGCGACAGCGGAGAGGAAAAACTCCACATTGGGAAGAAACCTCTGGCAGAACCAGGCTCAACATGGCGGTCTTCTGCCGGATTGGTTAAGATGAGACAGGGAACGCAGTAAGAGTCCAGGAGGAATGACACTCTGATGAAGCTTAAGCTATGATGGTTGAGGAGTGGCTGGAGGTGGGTTGAAACGGTGTCATCTGAATTAAGTCACAGCGCATCCGCCGCCTGGGCGCAGGAGCAGACAGGTGCATATCAGAGGCCTTTTAAGATGAATTTTGGAGATGTGGTTCAAAGCTGATTGGCTGTGTCGCAGGTGGATGTATGAAAAAACAATGAGTTTCTTCAGTTGAACTTCTGCCTAGGCTCCATTTGACAATTTGTCCTGTGAAGAGGAAATCAAGAGGCAAACTTAACACACTGGCACCTATGGAAAAGTAAAAGTACCATAATATCAGTTTTTACAACACAGCAATCCCAAAGGAAAGTATGATGCAAGTATTTGGTAAAGTGCAGTATTTCAATCATCTTATATTTGGGCTTTCCATAGGTGTAATGTGCTACCTTTAATGGATACACTTGATGTTTAATGTAAGTGGTCACTAAAGCTCCCACATTGGGTGTTTATGAGTTAAGCAGTATCACAGACATGTGAGATATTTGTGATATTTATATTCATTTTCAGCAATAGTATCAAAATTATTCAATTTCCTGCTGTTGTGCAGTCCTACTTTAACTGCTGTTAACTGCATACTTCATGTTAAGCAGCCTAGCAGTGTCAAACTTTTCTACACATCATCAACCCTTGTTTGACTTGTCAGGATTTTACTGCACTGCAGTTATAGGACATTTAAATGTTACTCCAAGAACACATTGCTATATATTTTTCTCAATGTTTGACTGTAAATGCTACATTTACATGCCACACATGCAGCACATGGGCAAAAAAAATCAAAAAGCTGGTATATGATATGTCAGGCATTTGGCTCAGAGGTTCAGAATAAAGATTCTTAGATTTAATGAATTACTGTACATTAATAACGTGATCTGCAGATGTTGGTGGTCTTGACAAATATACAAAAAATAAAAAAGTATAAAACTGCATTTTTCTAAAAGAAAATAAAAATGTAGTCAGTCATTGTGGCTGCCTCAATAGTCTGGCTGCTGACTTCATTAGCCAGCTTTTTGTCTCTACACTGTTGCCAACCAGGATCTTATAAGTAATGTATATATTTACTGTTCCCGGTGTCTATTTTTCATTAAGAGAGATCTTTTATTAAAAACCAACCATTTTCTGTTTACAACCACTTTCACTCATGTTCTGTTATTAAATACACTACTCCGGGATTGAGATATAGTTGTGCGTTTACATATTAGATAAGAATTCCTTAAAAGCCTTGTTTTACATCAGAGAAGTGCATTTCAATAATTTACCACTATTGGAATAAGTAATAGAAACAAATAATGCAAAATAATAAAAAGCTTGATATATTATATCAATATATTTTATATATATTTGTTTTTCTGGTTGTAAATTATGCCCTCTGGACTGAGTAAGTGACTTTGCAGCAATAAAATGATTAAACTAAACAATTTCAATAGAACAGGCAAAAGGGAATTTACCAGTTAAAAATGTAATATATCATTTAAGTTTGACTGATTGTCAATTATCTTGTAATATAAATTATTGTATCTTATAATATTACCAGAATTAAGTAATATTTTGGAGTAAATATTGAATTTAAATTGATCAAATTTAGTTTTAAGAAGCAGAAAGCTCCAATCAATCAGATCAACAACTCTGCAGCCTCAGTCTTAGTGGAACATTTTAACATGGCAGATAACTTTTTTTGGGACTTTATATAAATATGTATATATAGAATGCAATATATATATATATAAATGTATAGTAGGCTACTTCTTTATTCTTATATTATGACTTTTTTTCTTGTAAGGATTTGAGTTTAAATTCCTTAATTTACTTTTTTCTAATAGACTTAGTACTACAGATTCAAACACAATAAAGAAATAGATATGTGATACATATTAAAAAAGTTAATAAGAGTTGCCTAAAAATTATGCTATCATTCTAAAGGTGGCTTTCAACCATTCTTACCAACAGCAAAGACCAATCTCTATAAATTGATGTGCAAAAGCAGATTAGTAAGGTTTTTTTGTGTTTCTTCAGTTGTGATATATTTCTTTTTAAGTAAACGTTTACGGTGGTTACTTCTTACTTTCCCATGCTGAGTGGCATGCCATATCATATCAACTTCACTCCTGGTAATAATCTAATGCATTTTACTGCTTTGCAGTCTTTAATTACACTGCAACCTCAAAAATTAACTTGTAATTATTCAAATAGCAGCAGATCAGTGCATTTTTTCACTGATCAGATTATATTTAAAACACTTCACTGAGTGAATTTTGTTTTCTTCTCATGAGTGACATAGCCTGGTCGTCTCTTTAATGTCATCTCATTTCGGCACATCACATAAATCCAAGTATCCTGAAGTCCTTTATCTTGGATTTATTTTTGTCTTTGTAGTGCAAATAGAGCGGTTTGTATAACATTTCTTGCTGCTGCTTCAAGGTCTAAGAAAGTTACTAAGATTTGGTTTCTTCCCACTCTTGCAGTATAAGAGGGGGCGGCGTTGACAGCTTCTCACTCAATCACTTGCTAATTAGAGTAGCCAGGCTTTTTTTGTTGAAGTATAACAGGGTCAGTGTGGAAATAGTTACACTCATTAAGGCAGATGTATTTCTAGTTTTGAATAGTTTGTGCTTTTTGCTAAATTAACAACATATTGAAATGTATCCTGATTGTTTTTGTCATAAGTTTATAAAAAAATGTCTTAAATCTCTAAAGTGTTTTTTTCTTTACACTGTCTGATCAGCTAACATAAAGGCTGACACCAAAACGCAGGCGTTACAGGCTGTTAGAGCTGTAAACTCCTATGCACTGAGTGTGACAATCACATATTTGTTCCCCCGTGCCACTGTCTCCTGTGTAGTGCATTCATTTTTGTATGCAGGGCAAAAATAAATTTGAATCTGACATTGTGTATAAAGGCAGGACAGAACAGCCCCGGCACAAAAACAGATTTCTATAATAATCAGGAGGAAGGTGACAAATGACCTCTGTAAATGACTGCTGGTTGAATTCATTATTTGAGAGCAGAGTTACTAGAACTGTATGACCCAGATCTGCACAGCCGGGCAGGCAGTTTGTCATTGTTATGTACTTCGGGGGGAAATTGTTTTTAACTTGGATAATGGCCAATGATTCTCTTCTGAGGGAAACTATCTCATTTTATTTATTTTGTTAGAGATTTAATAGATAAATAAGATTAATAATTATATTTCCACTTAGGAAAACATTTAAACATATGATATACAGGGTAAGGTATTTAGCCGTATACCCCTTTAACTTTTAATAATTTTAGTCTAAACATTTGAATTATTGGATGAAGGGTATTTTTTGTCATCAACAAATACAAAATGGATGTCATACTGCTTATTTGAGATCTTCAAAATGTCCACTATTTAACAAAGAAAACTAAAATAAAACTTGCTATTAATTGACAATTTCATTTGTCTCCCTTGTTGAATCTTGAATAGCTCTGTTGTTAGCCACATATTTTTAGAAAGCTCATGCTTGTTCAATCAATCATCAGCATAACCTAATAACCTAAACATTAATATCTATCTATCTATCTATCTATCTATCTATCTATCTATCTATCTATCTATCTATCTATCTATCTATCTATCTATCTATCTAT
>NW_015151785.1:10060-48837 GCF_000732505.1 Cyprinodon variegatus | reverse complement strand
TCTGTCTGTCTGTCTGTCTGTCTGTCTGTCTGTCTGTCTGTCTGTCTGTCTGTGGCCTTTACTGACTGGAAGTCAATAAAATCGGGAGGCAGTGTTGTTTTCGTTGACTATGACGATGATGAAATGATTTAATTGATGCTCCTTTTTTTCATGACGATAACGAAAGAGCGAAACATGGATCTTTGATGACGAAAACAGGACTAGTCAAAGGTTTGAGTTTTCGTCAATGAGACGAGACTAAATAAAAATAAGCGGGTGGTTGGTCAGACATTTAAAATCATTGTGCTGTAATCCACAAAGCAGTATCAGCTGTGCTGCTGCATCTTGTTTGGTCACGCAGCTGACCTGGCGTTCTGCATGACCACAGATGGATCATGGCAGTAGCGGCAGGGTAGAAACAGGAATGTTTCTAGTACTACGTGCTGAACTGTGACACGCTGATCTTACATCTGTGCCTGTGCAGAAATGCGTCTTTGCATGCATGTAGCCTATAGTCTGCATCTCATGCTCCACACTGATGGTTCGCTCTCAGCAGTATGTCTCTTCCTGCTCTGGCTACTTAATAAACTATATGGGGCTAATCGTCCTCTAAGTGCATAAAATCCCTTTGTCTAACTATTAAGATTTTATTTCTTCCAGCTCACAAGAGGTGATACTAAACATTCTTTAATTTCTACCAAAAGGAATCCCTAAATTATATCCAAAGAAAATATTTGATTGCATTCTGTCTATTTTTGGATAAAGAGCCAGGTGAAAAGGTACATGGATCTTTGAATATTTCTTTCTCATAGTTCTTATTTTCATCTATTTAAATGTGATGTAAATGTTTCATTGTATTGTCATTAAAACATTTTCTATGTTTCCTTTAAATATTTCAACATTTTAGTTAGCATATTCATTCAATTTAGGTCTGGATTGCCATGACATCACATGGCAATTAAGTAGGTTCTTTTTTATATCAAAACCCTGTGAATTTGAATCTACTTTGACCCCTGAGCAGCAGTAACCGAGGAGGTAATTGAAGAAATAAAGCCAAAATTGCCAAAATAGAAAGAGAAAGGTTTTTCTTCTTTGCTTTTCTGGAGCAACTGAGATTTTATTGATCTGTATGTAATGCATAATTCATAGTAAATCAGGAAGTGTTTGCTTTTGAATGGAAGCCCTTGTCTGTCTAAAACAATCCCTTTATTGTACATTTTGTTAGCTTGTCTGTCCGCTGTATTAACAAATATGATGTTTTCTGCTATTTTCACAACTTTCATGAGACACTTTTTTATAAAGTGGGGCTTTTGAAATTAGTAAGTTTTGAAATGAAAGTTTTTGTGCCCAATAGCAATGATGAACTGCACAGCAGCATTCTATACCCACCAATTGTAGTATCTACTGTAGGCTAGAGCTGTCAGTCTGGTAAAGAATTATTCGAAATTGTAAATGTTAACTTTTGTTGCAACATAAAACTGACTAAAATTAAACTTTAATCTAATTTTAAGTTTTATTCAACTAAAACAGACTAAAAATATCACATATCGAAATGACAAAAATGCGACTGAAACTAATAGTTTTGGTCCTGAAGTCTAAGACTAAAGCTAAGATGGCATCAAAAACAACATTGTGGGGAAGAGACGCAGCAAAGGTCTCCTGTTAGGAATTTAAGGATGGCTGCATTATAAACTATGCTGCTAGATGTCCCATTTTTATATCACACACCAACCTCAAGCTTTTTAAATCATCTGGGACAAATTTGATTAATGCTGGTTTGAAATCTAAAACACAGGTGAGGTCGGGTCATCTATGAAACTGAAGCAGAATAAGTGTTATTTATTTATTTATTCATGGATTTTTAAGATAAGTTACATGTTATAGGCATAGTGACTCAGACTTAGACAAACTTTGTCATTTTGTGTATACAGAGTGAATGCAAAACCAAATTTCAACGCATAAAGCTTTTCAACAGTGACTTAGCGGCTTACAACAGTGAAATTAACATTTTCATTTATAAAGTGCAGCAGGGATCTGAAGAATATGGTGCAAAATGCAGTAGAAACATTAAGTTGAGTTTTAAAGTGGAGGATGTTCACAAATTTTTGAAAAGACCCCCCCTGCTTTCAAGAGGGAATGCCCATTAAACGCGTGTGAGAGCATGCACAAGCCAATTTTTCCTCATGCACGCTCTGTTTAAAAGTTGCTGTTCGCTCATACAAGCTTACTTTCCAAAAGTAGATTTTTTAGTTTTTCCACTGTCAGACTCACCACCGGTAAGTAAAAATGGGGAAGAGCATATAGGATGGCCTTACGTAAATATATAGCCAGAATGATTGACAATTAGGAGGACCACTTATTTTGATAATCCACTCAGAAAAAAAAAAAAACATCCTCCACCCTACCTCTAACACATTTAATTTATTTATTTATTTATTTATTGGTCAAAAAAGTGATAATGTAGGTAAATGGGGTACAGAATAATGGGCAACATTAATACAAGAACAGCCACTGGTCATTTATCTTATGATACTTTCTGACAAACACAACTGCATGACAGATACAGCTGTTGGCAAACAGCCCTGATTTTGTAGCGTCATCATGGTGTGTTTCACAGTTTGAGCAGAAAAATGCTTTTGTCAGAAAAGCAATGAGGTTGTTTGTGCGCTATGAACTGTTAACCTCTGCCTTTAGGCCCTTTACAGAGGAACTTCCCATTGTTTTCTTAGGCACAGGGATTGAAAACTGAATGGTTTCTGAAGGCTGTCTTTTAGTCTTGGCCCTGGGCTATGATTAGATTGCTGAAGGCGATATGAGGATACTTTTAAGATAAGAGATCCCTAAACCTGTTCCCTCCAAAACATGAGCTGCAGTGGATCTTACAAGCCGACTGAGTGGACTTGTTTAGGATTACCTGTAGTGTTATGTGAAACAAGTCTGGGACTGTATATACACAGCATGTAAAAAAAAAAAAAGAAAAAAAAACCTGCCAGGAAATAAAGGAGATTATATCCCTGTTTTAGCAGATAGTTTTTTGCTTTAAATTCTTCTGTTTGATCACGTACGTTTCCCGGCAGTGCTATTCCACCAGAGAGTCAGCCGTGTAACCACACGTCTCTGGAGATTGAGTGACATTCCTTGTTTTTAAGAGGATTTGATTTTGTGAAGCCAGGGAGATGGACCTTGGTGCTAATCTATTCTGACACTGCCTCGGCGGTGGATCTGCCGTTCATTCAGGCAAAGCAAACAGAGGAGGGAAGGCAGATGATTTTGCTTACTCTGCCCTACTTCAGAAGTCTTTCATTTCAGGTAATTGTGAAAAAAACTTTCTCTTTTGTTTTCAGATCCATACCAACTTATTTGTGTTGCCTTCTCGTTGAGAGTAACATAGAACCATAATAGCAGCGTGTATATGTTCCAACCTGAAATTACCTGCTGATAAGAAGAGGCTTAAAGAGGGCTGTAAAGAGGTATATTTAAATTCCTGTGACTCCATGTTGGTGGGCATTTGCGTGAAGTGTGATTTTCTAAACCAGCATGAGGGCTCCTGTGTGGATTTTTCTCTCTCCACTCCTCCTCCTCCTCCTCTCAGTCTTTTATTCCACACAGGCTGAAACAGGCTCTGAATCCTAAATGTCGTCGCTCAGATCAAACTGCAAACAGTCTGATATGGAATTTTGATAAGTTCTTACTAAACAGCACTAAAGAAAGGTAGCTCTCCCTCCTTCTCTCTCTGTCTCTTTAATGTATGTCAGGAAAAAAGTCTGCTAGGTACGACTTTGCACTTGGAAAATGATTGCCCTGGGCCTTCCAGTGCCACTCCTAAACCATGAAAATGTTTCGAGTAGGCACAGTGTCTCGTCTCCTTTAGAAGATTTTTCTTTGCCTTTCCACAACCGGAACCGTTCTCATTCCTATTTTTCTTTCTCCTCAGCCAGACTCATCTGCGCCATTGAATGGTGTTTCGCCATCCCACCTGACGTGGCTAGACTTGCAAGCTTACATTACATTTCTCTGCTGCAGCTACAGGTGCTACTGTGGCATAAACACCAGACAAGAGGATTTTTAATCATAGCTCACACATGGGGACACAGTTAGGGTTCAATGAACAAGCAGCATGATTTAATTAGAAAATACATCACTAAAATTTGAACCAGAGACTCAGACACCAGCTGAGTCTCTGGTTAAAATCATCTGTCCACTTTTCAAAGTTGGATATGGTGCAGTATTAGGTCTATAGCGCTTTTCTGCACATTAATTTCTACATTCAACTACCTTTGAAAGTTGCATCGTTGTTGGTGTCAGATGAATTATATTGAATTTTCTTAAAACTTCCTGATTTACTTAGATTTTCCCTTAAAAAAAGGAAGAGCATAGTGTTTGTGCGGATAAGAAGGTCTTAATGATGGTGGAGGTGAGACCTGTTCACGATTATAAAAAAGGCAACACTTGAACTTGTGTAACAACCAATGTGTGTGGAATACCAGCCCTGCAGCATGTTAAACTATGAGTTTAAAAGGCTATAGTATCGGCGAACACAGCTGGCGTCAGCTAAGAACAAAAAGGCTGAGGATGCAATTTACCAAGCTGCATCAAAGTTTCAGAAAAAGGTTGCGATAAACTTTGCTTGTTCCAATAAATCTCAATTTAAAGGAATAGTACACCCAAAACATGATTAGCCTTCATTTTCTACTCACCCCCATGCTGAACAACACTCTGGAGTACTTTTTTGATATCTCAAATGCATCTGGAGATCTGGGAGGCTTCTTGCTGTCTGCTGACATTCAAATAATGGAGGTCTATGGTGCCAGAGACAGAAAGGTCCATAAAAGTCCACAACAAACGTGTCAATATTCCTCCATACAGCTCGTCCAATGTATTCCAAGTGTCCTGAGTGGGGAATGTTTTTAGAGCATAAACAGTAGTGTATAGGATTTCCTGAAAGCGCGCACCTGCGCGATCCCGACGCTACGGAAGCCGGCAGACCAAACCAGCGCATTCAGCTCGGCAAAGAACTCATTCTCTTCCTCAACACTGAAGTCCTCAGACATTTTTCTTTCGTTGTTTCTTTCTTTGCACAGGTAAACAGCACATTTCTTCTTCTACGCTTGCATTATTGGCAGAGCAGACGCTGAATGCGCACTTTCATCTGGTTTGGTCTGCCGGCTTCCGTAGCGTCGTGATCGCGCAGGTGCGCGCTTTCAGGAAATCCTATAAACTACTGTTTATGCTCTAAAAACATTCTAAATGACTTCGTTTCAAGTAAATTCTGGATGCTACCCACTCAGGACACTTGGAATACATTGGACGAGCAGTATGGAGGAATATTGATACGTTTTTTGTGGACTTTTATGGACCTTTCTGTCTCGGGCACCATAGACCTCCATTATTTGAATGTCAGCAGACAGCAAGAAGCCTCCCAGATCTCCAGATGCATTTGAGATATCAAAAAAGTACTCCAGAGTGTTGTTCAGCATGGGGGTGAGTAGAAAATGAAGGCTAATCATGTTTTGGGTGTACTATTCCTTTAAAGAAGCTACAATCAAATAGTTCAGAAAACATTAATAAACCATTGGTTGGTCTGTTTTGCATTGGTAATTATGGAAGGTAGTGGTAGTGGAATGATTTGCAGGAGATATTTTGGTATGCTTTGAAGCTTTAGATTAGACGAGCATGTCTAAAAATGGCTGAGTCCTTTGACAATTAAGTGATATCTTAGTTAACCAAGCAGACATCAATGTTTTATTCAGCTACCATACTGACTAAAAACATTGTGTTTTTGGAGTGTGTGTCAAGGAAAGTTTAATGCAGTATATAAAACTTTATAAAACAGTATATAAAATGTTCTCAATTTTTGTAGTTGTACACCACCATTGCTGCTTCCATTTGACCAATCAGCATTGCAGTTTCATTGCAACAAAGAGGCTGCCAATTCTCTTTGCTCGGCACATAACAATCATGTGGTAATCTGAAATTCCAACCAGTAAGCAGAAATAATTTCAAATATATTCTAATAATTAGTTTAGATGTTGTTACATCAGATAGAAGAAGTCTATTACTTTCTCTTATTTGGAGAAAATCTGACCTGACATTGGAAGACAGCTCGACCCACAATACTATCTGCCTCATCTGCAAGGACAGAACCGCACATGAAAAAAAAAATTGTTATTATGTATCCCTGTTAGCTCTATGTGAAGGATTAGTCCACTCCCTGAAAGCTAACATTTTGAATTTTAAACAGAAAGGCAGAGTGGCATGATATATGCCTCTATCTAAATCTGTTAATGCTTTCAGTGCCTTATAGGGAGGAACATAAAACAAACTATCCCTTCTAACTGTAATTGCTGTTATGAAGTATTATCCTCCACATTAGTACCCACGACAAGCATCCAAACAATCCTATAATTTTATGTTTAAAGCCTGGGATTTTCCAGTTCCTCCATTTTCTTTAGAAGTGCAAGTCATATTATGCTGATCTTGCTTGGCTTTTCAGAGCAGGGTGGTGACTGAGCCCTCCGACTTGTCCTGACAACTCGGCAGGTTGGGTCCTTCTCAATAGGAACACCTCGACAGCGTCACGTCTGCTACCTGCACCTGCCACAGGCAAGTGCTTTTGGCCCACAAAGGCATAACTTAATGCCGGAGCAGGTCCAAGCCTGCATACACCCCCTCTTGCATCCTCTTACTCAGGCCGGGCTTGTCTTGATTCACTTTCAGACCACAGGGAGGGAATGATAGCAAAGAGAATTGACCTTCCTCATTCAGCTGTATTGCAATGACTTTCAAAAAAAGAGCAACTGTTTTTCTTAGAAAATCTGGATTGTTTCCAACTTTTTGAGGTTTTAAAGAGCTCCTGCCACTCTGATCAGAGGGAGATAGCGAAGTTATATTAAAAGATCCTTTCATGAATGTTACATTATTTTCCACATTCATTTCAAATTATAATGGTTGGACCCATTGCTGAAATGAAAGCACTTCAGTAAGAGTGAATCAGAAAGAGAAGAGTCAAAACATGATCTCTCCGGGCTCATGATAACTCCCTTATACATGCCCAAACTCATACTATTTTGAATTCCTGCTCCTTTATCTCTATCTTCCTCCCCATCTGCTGCCAATTACATCATTAAAAAGCTTCACTTCCTGTTGGGTCGACCCTTCTCTCTGAATGACTGATTCTCCTTCTGTGGCAGCAGAGAAGACCCATGAAGCTGTAAATGCAGAAAATACACCACATTAATGCATGTCTGAATGGATGCAAGGGAGTTATTACTGCCATGATGATACACGTATTATTAGAGCAGGAGATCATGTCTCTGCTTCCAAGGCTAAAATTAAATTTGTTATTTCTAAATGCTTTGAGTGTATTACAGGAGTTTTGGTTTGATTTTGTCATTTAAAATTCTGATATCTAGTTTGGAGTTGTTAAATTAAAACAGAGCAAAAATATTTCAATGTCTTTAAAATAACTGATAGATCAGCAAAGTAATGTATCAATGGGTTGCTGTTAAATTATAATGTGACAAAAAGTAGATTTCCTAAAGATGACTGGCTCCAATTGTATGTTTTTGCTGCAGTCTAATTACTTCCCAACCAAGTAATTGACATGTCAGTATCTAATTCTCATGATATATTTAAAACAAGAACTGTGCAGAGCTTATGTAAAAGATTTATAGAACCTAATGCATATTTTATTATGTTGTTAAAATATTGTTGGAACTGGACTTTTTAGCTGCAGATAAAATCCTAAAGCTAAAGATGTTATTTTACAATTATTTCTACTGCTGCATGGGCCGGTAGATAAAAACTGGACCTAACTTATGGTTCATGACGATTATGATGTGATGTTTATTCATTACCAACATAAAAGGAACATATTTTTTACCGCATAAAACGGTAATGCAGCCGCATACATTTATTATGAACAAAACATATTTTATTAGAACATGAAAACTACAACAAGTGATTTGGTATCTATGATAACAAGATCACATATATGTAATCATGGGTTTATTTTTTTTAAAATAGCTGAGATTATAGGTTATAGTCAGCGGTGCTGTAAAGAGTGAAATGTTTTTCTTTTCTGCGTAATATTAAGTTCTCTTTTTTTTGTAGTAATTTGATCAAATCTGTAAATCCCTATATCATCACCATATATTGTTATCGCTTCACCTTGGAGTTTGAGATAGGATTATATTTGACATTTCATTGGAGCTGAATGTGTTGTGGTTGAAACAACCCTCACCCCCCATTAATGCATTCAAACAGCAATAGAACATCCTCGTAAACATATGTTTTGTTGTGTAATCCACCAATACCATCATAAGAATTAAAGAGCAGAAGGGGAAATGAAAAATGAGTTTGTTAGTTGTTCGGCCTTAATTTGGTGAAAACAAAGAATATTAACTCAGGGAGGAGGGGTACCTTGAGTCTGGTAATTTCCACTTATGAAATCAAACATAATGACTTTTAAGCACAAATCAAATGCACATTTTTATTTTATTTCTTTCAAAATCTCTCAAAAGCCTCTTGCTTTTGGTAATACGGTGCACACAGTGGAGGTCTGCATTCACACTCAGGGCTATAAAAAGAATTTCTAGTTATGTAGAATATTGACCTTTTTAATGCGTTTCCATGTTAAGCAGTAGCAACAGAAACATAAAAAAGTGTGATATCTGTTGAGAGCATTTATTCAAGTTGCTTTATAAGTGTATTTATATTTAGAAATTGACCAAATGATAAGCCAATATAAGTTTTTTTAACAGTCTTCATAAAGAGATTGAATGTTGAACTGTGTAAACTCCAATAAGGTTTCTGCATCACACTTGAAAACATGATATTTGCACTACCGACATGGCTGATTTTTTTCACAATCCTTTTAAACAGAACACGACTCAATGTTCTCCTGCATTTTGCACCAATATTATTTATTTATTTTGCTCTGCATTGAACTTTCCATATCAAAGCCTTTTGCGGCATGTCTTTAAACCGGTTTTCCTTTTCTGCTACACTGTCTACATTCTGATCACTGCTGCACTTTATAAATGGTTCTGTTCATTCACTATTGAAAATCTGTATGCATCAAAATTTTGTTTTGTATACACTGTGTATACAGAATGACAATAAGGTTTGTCTAAGTCTAAGAGTTCTTTTCTTTTAGAGGTTGATGGAAAAAATGTGTCTCTCTTTTTCTATCCTCCCTGCCTTGCCTTCAAATTACTCTTACACTGACTAAGTGCAGGGGAAGAAAAGAGGCCAGCTACACCTGTGGCTGCAGAACAAGTGTATCACTGTCTGGGAGCTCTGTCCTGACTTGTCAGAACCTCTCAACTGGAATGTGCGGATGAGACAATCAGGTGCAACAGGCGCGTGGCAGCTTGCTGCAGGCAGAGATAACCTGCTCTGAGACAAGGAGTAAAGAGGCTGCGAAGGCCTTTTCCACCCCATGTCGACACCTCTCAAAGAGCCCCGAGACATGCCAGCGCGGAAAAAAAGAGGTCGTGTGACACAAGGGGGAAAAAGAGCGAACGACTGACTTCTAACCAGCTCCTCTCCAAGACTGATGTGTGCGGATTCATCACTGCGTAGGCCTGCTTGACTATCCATTGCATGACTCACTCAAAGGGTGGGGCGGACTGAGGTTATGTTTATCCTGAGGGTAGAAAATTTCATTTCTATCGAGAAAAGGTCAAGAGAAATGTTCCAGCTTCACAGGAAATGCATCAACGCACATAATTGGATAACCTATCAGTTTTGGGGGGTGCTGTGATTGAAGTGACACTATTTCACAGTGATATTTGATCAGTATGATTGAAAATGAAAAAGACATATTTAATGTCTGATCGTGACTTACCGTGAAAATAACATTAATATTTCATTAGCATTTCATTGCCATGCTTCTTAAATTTAAATACAGCTGAGCAGAAATTCTCAGGCTTTGCAAAAAAATACATAGTCTTTTCTCATACTAATACTTAATTAGAGCAAACTTTTTGGATTCTAAGTTAGTTAGGAAAACCAGATAATTTTTTTCCCCCAAATATTAGAATAAAAAGGCTATTTTTTAATTTCTTTCTAAAAAGTCTGAGATTTAAATGCTTACCAATCGTATTTCAGCCGTTCTTAAAAACTGAATTTTGTGGGGGCAACGCCAAATCCTTGTCCTTGTTTCTACTTAAACAATGTCTATTAGGAAAATCTATTTGTGCCATTTATTTAAATTATATATTTGAATGTTTCTACTGTATTCCCACATGATGTTTTATCTTCAACTTGTCATCTTTATTTGGAACGCTTTCTGTCTTGCCTGGAAATGATCTAACCAGCATGGCACCCCCTATACAGTACTTCACAGTACAGATTGTGTTTTCAAACTTGCGAGCTTAACCATTTTTTTCTTTAAAGGTAACACCTAATCCAGCTCTTTTGATATCTGATAGATTTTTTTTCCATTGGGTAATACCCTGAATATATCCATGCACTTGCATGTACCTCAAATGTTGTAAAATGCCGTGTTAGATACTTACACTTCTAAAACTTCATCTCAACTGTGATACATTGTTTAACTGCAAATGTTAAGGTATCTAAACCATTGCATTTAAAGAAAGTGATCAAAAGTAATCTTAAACAATACTTCTCTAATTATCTTAAACCATTTCTAACAGTACAACAGTTATTGATCATGTAAGATGATGAGCAAGATATATCTTTAAAATGGTGGATAATAACATCTATCTAGCATACTCATAGTTGCCAAGATTTGAATTCCAATATCAGATGATGACTATCAAATGAGAATATCATTGTTACAGTTTTTTTTTTTTTTTTTTGCAATTTAATTCATAAATGTTGTGAAATACTATAAATGACTTAAATCGATTACTTTAGTCATTTTGTTAAATGTACTTCTGTAAACCTAAACCAACAGGTTGAAAATGCTGTGTGTATTTTTTGAGACATTTTTGGAACATTTCCCCCCCTCATAGGGAATATTATTTACCGCTGGAACCCGAGGAAGAAGTTTTTTGAGGAGGAAAACGACCCCCTTTCGATTGTTCATTTTTCCAGAGTGTGTGTTTTTGTTGTCTAGGCTTTCCTTGGTGGCAGCGAACAAAGCGTTCTTCTGTGGACTCGTTTCAGCAATCGCAGACACAGTGTCTGTACGGGGAGTTCCTGTCCCTGGCCCAAACCCACAGACCAACAGCAGAGAAGGACAAGGTCAGCCATTGCCTCCGCTTTCCCTTGGCACTGCTGCAGTGGAGCTTTACCTCAAGCTCCAGTTGGACTCCTCCAGGCCTCATATCAGTGTCTTTGTTTTGCAAAGAGGCATCTAAAATTTAACAAGCCCTAAAATGTGTTTTCACAGTGGCTTTTAATAAAAACATTTTGCCCTGTTGCTTATCCAGCCAAGAATTTACTGAAAGAAGGAGAAACACCAACTCAGCCTGAATGCATTATTGTCTTTAGAAACTAAAGGAAGAAAATTCACATTCATGCTTTATTTGTATTTTGAAGGATATATTTAGAACCAGTGTACACTTAGATCAAACAAATGAGAAATGTCGAGTTAATTAAGAAGCTTTGAGATGCTACAAGGCAGATTATGTTCCTCCCACTTTCACCTGTGTTTCCAATTTTAACTTATCTAAGATAATCTACACATGTCAGTAGGTATTAATCTTTTCATCTTACCCTCAAGGCACAAGGATAAAATAAGAATATTACATTTAGTTTGCCTGAATGAAACACTCACATTTTTTAACACCAAATATAGATTCAAATCTTTAAACACTAGTTTACATCACCAGACACAAAAGAAAATGGTGAGCAAGGCAATTATCAGAATTTAGAAAACGCTTGCAGAAATTACAACATTGAACATGTAGAATAGCAGTATTGAGCATCTCACAAAGCATTGCAGCTCATCATCTGATAAAGGAAAGACTCTGACACATATGAACACCTAAAAACACATGGCGACCCTAAGAAGGGTGTTGTCTTAATGAAAATGATGTTTTTCTTCATCGATTATTGAGAAGAATATAAATCACAGTCACACCATGTGTTATGCAGTTTTATTAACTTTTCATTTGAATTTGATTTATAATGTATTTATATAGTAAATAAAAACAACCTTAGTTGACCAAACAACACAGCTTAAAGTAAACACACACCCACAGCTTTGTATTTCTATCCATATTAAGACTTGACATTGATTTACATTTATTTTAGCTACTGCACTACTACTACAGCGTAAACCTGACATTTACCCTAACCATTATCAGTATACTCCTAACCCCAACCTTAACCTAAAGTTGATTCACACAGTATCACTGAACTGACTTTCTAAAGTTAAAAAGCCAAGTTAAGGTCATCCTTCGGTCCCCATAAGGCCTGTTGGTCCATATATATATATATATATATATATATATATATATATATATATATATATATATATATATATATATATATATATAATTTTATCAATTTCAGTACATTTTACAAACTAGGATTTAGCCAGATTTAGTCAAGTAAATCTAGGCTTACTCTAAAATGACTACAAATGACTGAATTCTCATCAGATCTAAATTATAACTTAGGGAAAAGAGTTCGGCTAAACTTTTATTAAGATATTCTTGTGCAATTAACACAGTTGAGAACCATCTAACTGCACTCCATAAATCTGTTCAGTATTAAGAATTTTCAAGAAGAAAGCAGTTGTCAGAATAATGTAAGAAGAACATGTTTAAGGTTTTATGATAAGCCTGCAGTGGTAAACAAAAGCAAGCAAACATGCAAAAGAAGCTGCTCTGTTCAGATGCTTTGCTTAGCCTGGAGGACAATACTGTCTGCTGCAGATAATAAACAATGTACGTCTCCCTGAAAATACCATATCCAAGGTGAAACACTGTGGCAGCAGTGCTGAAGTGGGGTAGCTGGTTAGAGCTTATAGACAGATGAGTGCATTCAACATTTCTCTCATTTTCACTTGTAAATATTAAAATCTATCCTTCATTTTGTTACCACTTCACAATGATGCTTTAGTTGTTCTGTCACATAAAATCACATTCAATAGTACTGAAGTTAGGTGATATAGAAAAGTATCCTAAGTAAACTGTACCATGCAGCACAATACATATGTTAGATACATAAAAAGTGAAATTGAATTTCCTTCTATCCTATGTCCAACCCTTTATTTGAACATTTCCAGTAAAACCAAAGCTGCACCGTGTATTCCCTGTCCTGCCTCTGTAATTATTGTCTCTCTGTAACAGCCAATCCATTCCCCAGCAGATCATAAACAAATGTTCAGCCGACATGCCTGGTAAAAAATTCAAAGACCGTATTATCCAGCAAAGTGGTAGGTGGAGAGTCTGTTTCTCAAAAGTTTACAGTCGCCAACTTTTTAACTCTTTGCTTGGGTAACCAGAAGATTACCCAGACAATTATCAGAGGCAGGAATTCCAGCCAGTGCTGCTGCACGTGATAAGAGAAGCTCAGCAGTTGTGGAAGATAAAAGCAGAGACCACAAAAAAATTATCAGATTGCAAAAGACTTTGCAGATCTTCTCTAATCTTTATGTACTTTCTCTTTGACAAAAAAAAGAGAAATATCACTGTCACATTAACTATCTGTTTTAAATATGGTTAATTTCTTTGGTTTGTGTGGGAGATGTCACTATTGTTTGTAAAATTAAGTGTTTATTCATCAGCAAAAACTGATTTAGGTTTTCTTTTTCTAATTAGCTGTGCATTCCCTCAGAAGAGAGAACATCAATTAAACCAAGATAACAGCCAAAATTGATTGCAACAAGTTCAAATATTAAGTGACAAGATATGCTTTCTCATTGATGCTTGATGCTTTGGATTAATTTTTCTCCCAAACACATATAAAAAAACTCATGATTGTCAGCTGAATGACAATAGGGTTCACAGCATCCTGGTCTGTGATGTGTTAAAATGATACTCAGGATTTTAAGATGTGCCTTGCAGGACATAAAGACAATGAAGAAACCTTTGTTTTGATACTGATGCCATGACAGAGTGTTTACACATCTTCTCTGACAGCCACACCGGGAGAATATCTGGCCTTTAGCAATGCAATCTTCAGGGTCACTTTGTCACTGTGCTGCATCTGAAAGGCTTTCCGCTGCAGAGAGTTCAGCTAAATTATATGGAACCTGGCCTCTGACCTCATGCTAACATTGACAACATGTTTGAAGTCGCCCGGGAACAAGATTGTAAAACATGATCTGTGACAAAACCAGGATCATAGGATCTTGCATTAAAACCTGACTGGTTTAATAGACCTGCACTGTTCACTTTTTGATATTCTGAGGGTTCAGGCAGTTGATTAATATTAGGAGAGCTCCCAAAGGTCTGAGGGGTATTATATAGCTATTATAATTAATTTCAAACTATCTATATCTGGCATTTTTGGGATAAAATAGAGATATTTATCGTATTCTGGAGGATCTACTGAAGCTAAAGCAAATGCAACATTGCCATTGGTGTACCTACAAATCATTTCAACCTATCCATACACACAGAAAAAGACAAAGAAGGCAAAAAAGGGAAGTTTTAATGTTCTTCTTTACTTGTGTTTCGCAAGATAATTTTTGGAAGCACCACTAGACAACAACCCAATTCAGACAACACAAAACGACCCAAATATAATATAAAAACCATATATACAGTACTAACAAAAAATCTGACTGGAAAATGTCTTAAACACGGGACCTGAAAGAACTGAGGGAGCCTCATCATTCCTTACACGTTTCTATTTTAAAAACAACAATGACCTGATTACACTTCACTGAACCTGCTCAACGGGATCAAATGTGAAATGGTAAAATGCTAAAATTAGGCTAATGATATTAATGTCAGTCTGTTGAGTAAATAACTTTGCAGTTCATAGTAAAGAACAAGTTTGTTTCCTTAAGGCAATGTTGGCATTTTCCCCATCAACAAATAAGCACAAAGTAAAAAAAAAAAAAGAATGAAACTCTAAACATTTGTTCTTACAGTCAATGCACTGGCCAGCTTGAACATAGTGACTTTTTTACATTTTTCCTCTGACAACTACTCACGCCTAAAACATTTATCATTAGACATTAGAATATCTCTATATTTTAAATCTGACAATTTTCCATCATAGCCTGACGTTTCTTATGTAGCTTAGTAACAATAACCCATCTTATGGGTTATTTTTCTCAACCGTTTCTTTGGTAGCTTGATGTTAGGCATAAGTGACCCGATTATTTATAACAAAACCCTAACTTAATAACTCCTTCCTGCTGCGCTACATCAAACCAAGACATTTAGTCAACCTAACTAATTAAGATGCAATTCCTTTATCAGATTTCGGAGCTTGTGAACTTAAGATAGCACACACTGTGTGTTAGTCTTACAAAGGTATTGCAAGTTATGTACTGTACAACATTTATAATTTGGTAAACTAATCCAGCTAATATAGATAACAATATATGATAAAGTGTTAAAGTGTTTTACATACTAATTATTTGAATGTTTAATTGGATATTAGAAGCCTCTCTTGATTGATTACTTCAGGTATCTTTCAATGCCTTGGCTATGCAAGAATAATGGAATTGAAAAAAAAAATACGATTACCCAAATACTACTTTACTAATAAACAAAAATCTATGTTAATCTTTACATTCTGATATTGAGTAGTAATAATATTAGATACCAGTCACTTTATCATTTTCACCAAACACCATTATGTTAAATCAACCCTGGTCTGGATCAGTCTTTATCCAATCCATCAATGATTTTGAACTGCCGTTTTTACAATGTAATATGTTAGAAAAATAACAACTGCAACAAGCGATGGTAAACCGAGAAATTCCAACACATAAGCAAACTTGTATTTTGCTTGCATACATGTACTTTAAATTTTTATTCTATCCTTTGAGATCGGGGAGCTAGGTCACTGTTGCTGATAATTTTGCCTTATAGATGGCAGCAGTAGTGATTCAATACAGCAGTGCCTGAACTGAATGCAGATAAGGATGAAATAAGGCCAGAATGGAAAAAATAATGAAGCAGAAGAGGAATGTTGTGTTTCCTTTGAGAACAGAAGCCAATCCTCCAATGAGATGTGAAATCTGCAGATGTAAATTAGATCTGAAAGTGGTGGTCTGTAAGCATAGTAAGTAGTTAGTAGTAAAAATAATGATTCAGAATAAATACATTTTTTCAATGTATTGTAAGGTTTAGACTTTTTCAATTCGACTTCAGTACAATTCAGTTGAGTTTATTTATGCAGCTTCAATTCATGACATATGTAATCTAAAGGCACTTTACCGTCATTTCAATTGAATCTTCTAAGCAGATTAGACTAAAATCATTCTATAAGTAAATCCCTGTTGATAGCATCAAGGCTTCGATTTTGAAGAATTCATTCCTCCCAGAGCAGGAGGAGTATGTGTTTTTTTGGGATGTGTTTTTTTTTTTTTTATTTAGTCAACCACCTAAAACCAATTTGTCTTATATTACCATGTTTACTGGTTTATTTTCTCCACTATGAATGCCAGCAGAATAGATCAGGACAATGGAAACACCTGAGGAAAAAATATAATAAAAACGTTATGTCTAAAATATTATGTAGATTTTTACTTTGTCAAATCACTCAGCTGAAAAGCAAAATAATGGAACTTTCAATCTTTTATTTGCATCTTTAGCATTTAGAACTAAAAAAAACAAACAATGTATTTAGATTTGTGTTTTCTTTATCAGCGTGGTGCCAACTTCAAACTTTTTTTTAAATGCAAGTGTGCATGTACAGTGTCTTGTTGAGAAAAATTTTATGTAACCTGCAGGCAAAATAAGTTGCTTATAAGTTTGGGTTATTATAAGTTTGGATTTATTCTTACTTACTTATTTCTTGTACAAATGTCTGACTTTTTCCTTAAGATGTGGGAGCCAAAGTAACAGAACAATATATTTTTTCTAGATTTAGGTATTTGGAATGTGTTCAGGTAGGTAGGAGAAAATATGTGTTTTATCAACCTCTGATGTGGCCAGAATATTGACATCAAATGCTTTCATGTAATTCAACAAAAACTGGCTTCCTAAGGTAAGATTTTTTCTGACAAGTCTTTGATGTGACACCTCTGAAAATAAAAAGCCTGACAGGCCCAGTACCTTCTGATAACGACAGAATTATATGACATTATAGTCCATCACTGCTTCTTTTATCAAATTCTACCCCTGTAGGCAAACCCCCCTCCAATCCTTGTTCTCTCCCTTAGGAGCTCTGTTGTCTACACAATACCATGTAGTGAGTAATAGCAGCACCAGACGCTGATGTACCCTGGGCTACTTCTCTACACCTACCCCAACGTGTCATCACGGTCAGGACTACTCGCTGTGCTGTAATTACCTCAGGCTGACACACACAACAAGGAGAGATGCCTTCAAGTAAACACGGTCCAGATTTGGGCCCAGCTCACTTCAAAGGTAGCATATGCTGATAACCAAGCAAGGCTCTGAGAACCCTGCTGTCCCCTCCCACAGAGAGGGTGGCTGGGACTCAATGGGTGGGGGATGATGGTGGCGGTGATATGAGAGGCAGAGGAGGAGTTAAGTGGCTTTTGACACTGCAGCACCTGCTGCGTCCTCCCTTCTTTAAGGATACTTGCCATTTGATTTTTTTTTTCCCGGTTTGCTTGAGGTTGGTAGGGGGTGGGGGATAAATCAGGAAGCATGCAGATGATGGTGTTAAGAGTGAGGTGGGGGCATGTCGGGATCTGACACACCTTCTGTCATACCAGTGGAACATTCCAGCTGTCTGTGGCAACTAACGGGGCTGTTTGTGGATGATGACGTGTCTGCCCCTCCAGGCCCTTGATTCATATCCATTCTTGCGCTCAATGGCATGTCTCATGTTGACACTATCAGCAGTCATCTCAAGCCAGTTTTTTTTTTTTCACTGTGTTCAATTGCACAAATGTACTTAAGTACTGATTCAAACATCATCAGGATTACATCCTAATGCAATCCAAATGCTCCTCTCTGCCTTTGAAAGGCACGCCTTATCCCACATCATTCAGTCTCCTCTCTGTCTCTTATCAGTCCATGGTTTTCTCTGTGGCTCATGGCACAGCTGGATCAGGTCTTCTGTGATCAGTCCGCCGGAATGAAATCATTGGTGCAGACCAGACTATCTCCGAAAATACTCAAAGGCTGTGGTAATGGCTGAGGAATGCACTAGTGACAGTAGATATTTATGGCAGGGAAGACTGTGACTACTAGCTTGGAAAGACAAACATTCTGTTACCTCAGAGGGGGGCTGTAATATTGATGCGCTGTTTAGAATACTCATAATTGCAAAATAGTACTCTGGATGAATATTCAACTGCCTGCTGGAAATGTTTGAGCAGTGAAAACATTTCTGATTCCTTCAGAGAAACAGCAGAATTACAGTAGCAAGTTTTATCACTATAATGTAAAATTCCCAAAGGAGATCTCACTTCACCATGAGCATATTTGTTGCTGTAAACAACATAACTAATTAACAGCTTCCTTTGAACTGAGAAAAATGATCATAGATTTCTAAAACAATTAATGTTGCATCGTAATGAGACTCATGGTTCATTTCGGTCAATTCTCTCCTTGTAAAGATACTTCCACCTATGAACTTCGGCACCCCTGTTTGCATCATTTTGATAGAGAACGCATTGCTGAAATCTCACCTTAAAATAAATACAGTTGTTCCTTAGAGGCATTGGAGATTTGTTACAAAAGGTGGGTAAAGGTAAAGATAAAACAGTATAAAAAAATTTAAAACACACACCAGATGGGAGTTTTAGCGAAACTCAATGCATAATGAGGTAACAAAACAACATCCAAAGCAACATGTTAAATGTTATTTGACCAATCATCCAAAAACAAACGCTATTATTCACAGCTTCACCTTATGAAAATAGAGCAGCACAACGACACTGACAGACCAGAGAAGCAGAACAAATGTTTGGAGGAGCTCGAAAGAGACTGATGGTAACTCTGAAGGATCTGCAGTGGCGCAATGGGAATATCTGTCAACATTACAGCAATCAGCCATGTAGGCTACTCCAGAAATCTGGCCTTTATGGACGACTGGCAAAGAGAGAGTCTCTGTTGGAATAAAGCTAAAGGAGTTTGCTAAAAGAGAGATGGAGACAGTTATCTGACAAAAGATAGCTGGTTCATATGAGAGCATAACTGATTTTCTTAAATAGATACAAACCACTGTTAGGGGTGGAAAACACTGCACACAACTCTGAAGACAATAAATGGCAGCATCATATTTTTGGGGGGCTGTGTTCTGCGTATAGAGAGGCTGTTCAGATTTATTGCATTGTGCTACATTTATTTATTGCATTGATAAAATTGTGAATTAAAACTTTTTTATTTATTTTTTATTTTTTTATTTAATTTTGTATTCACATGTGATTAATTGCAATTAATTAATTACAAACCCTCTAATTAACTTGATGAAAATTTTAATTGTGACCCACCACTAAATCTGACAGAAGCTGAGCTATTCTTTAAAGAAAGTTTCCTTCTCCTAATAAGCATTGTTAGTAGACATATATAATAAAGAATTACATCAGTTCAAACTCACATGACAGTATATTAATATTTATATATAGGTATCTGTGCTTGTTATGTATAATGTGCTTTCAACACACTGTTATAAGATGTAACACAGGTCATTTATCATCATTATATAGGTTTTACTGGAATTCAAGAAGAAGTTATTTAACAAAAACAACTCCGAAACTCGGCCATCAACAGAGTGATTTATTATATGATAAACTTAAGCAACTTTGGCCCCGGTTCAAACTGTACAAAGCTCTGACATTTTTGCTGGTGGGCCCACTGATAACAGGCACAAAGACCACATGTATCACTCAACCAGAAAACTGAAAGAGCTCAGTAACTATCTACAGTAACATGCCTCTTAGATCCTTTGGTTTAAAAAGACAAAATATGCTTTTTATGGCCTCTTCTTCTTTTTCTTTCATCTATTTAAAGGTTATTGAAGCTTTTCTTTTTTTATATCTTTGTTTTGTAAAAGCCAGCTATTTGTACGTGTTTGTATCCTGAATGATCTGAGATGTAATAAAACCATGCCTCCGACAGTTCTGCAGATCTTCTATTTGTTTATTTATTTATTTATTGTTTCAAAAGACGCAACCAAATCCCCTTAAAGTGCCCATTCTATCTATGAGCACCCCTACTTTGAAATGCTTGGCGACCTCAATAGCACACTTAAAAAAAAAAGCTCAGCATCGCATTACAAAATAATGAAAATATTCAGCAAAATGTTTTATGTAAAAATTAAACAATAATGCCATGCTGTCTTTTCATTCAATATGGCTGTCTCCATTAGGCAGGGGCAAAGATACGAGATGTCTTCTTTATGTGTTTTCCACTGAGATCACTGCTTATCGCAGTCATTCTACTCATCCCAAGAGCTGCTTCTCTAGAGGCTCCTGTCCTGTTGAGGCTTGTCAGTGGAGTACAATACCCAGAGCCTGAATAATGTGGCCAGGAGCTAGTTTATTCAAGCACCTTTTGTTTGCGCTCCATACTCACCTTTTCCCTCTACTGATGTTCAGATAACCAGCAAAAGGAAAGAAAAACTAACTCGTCTCCTGAGAAGTCCTAATTGCTGAATAGTCTTTCGAGAATGTTTGAATGTACTTAAATCCTTCTTATCTGGGGCTAAAACATGTTTGTATAACAGAAAATAGAATATACAAGGCCAGAATGGAGCTCTTAGGATGGCAAAATACAACATATTGATTTAATGTCATGCGAAATTCCAAGGTGGGTCTTTCCCTAAACAGCTGTACTGTCGAATTGGCCCAAACAGAGATTTAGGTATTGCATTAACAGAATTTACTCCATGTGGTTACTATTGGTTAAACAGACTTTTAGGAGTATCAACACCTCATATATATTTCACAGATAATGATTAATGGAAAATGACCAATATTATTACTTGACTACGTACTATATTATGTCGGTTTCCTCAATGGTAGAAAGCTGGCATTTATAAAAGATGCATAAACGTGTTAAAGTGTTACAAAGGGCTTCCTTATGGTGCAATAAAGTATTTACGCCCTATAGATTTCATCTGTTTATTTCTGTTGGCACACAGATGTTTCAGATGATTAAAGAAATAAAGATAACCTGAGTAAATACATAAAGCGATCATCTGTCCCATAAACTTAACAACTGGCTCACCCTCTCTTTGGTAGCAACAATTATCATCAAATGGTTGCAATAACTGGCAAAGGGAATATAATGCTCAGTTATAGTTGCACTTTGCGGTTTCTCCTGCAACTCAAGAGTCAGAGCAAGCGCTGTAGGCGTAAATACTTGACAAAGACGTTGGTGCAGTTGTCACTGAAAAGACAAGTGGAAGTACATTTCATAAAAAATTGCGATATAGTAAAATAGCTGCTGCTAAGTTAATGAGGAATTAACTTCTAGTTTTGTGGGTTCTTAACAGTCTTTGGGATCAATTTATTATCCCACATTGAAAGGTGATATAAATACTGGTATATCTTCAATTCAAATTAAGGGTGACGCTCATGTTTCAGGGTAAGATGGGTCCCGTGATGCCCGGGGCCTACGTGAAAGAGTGGGGCGACAATGCTCTGTTTTATGCATCAAGCCTAAACTTAGCTTTACATTCCTGTTGAAGAACTATGGTCAACTCCTCTTTGAGAAATAGCTTTAATTTGGCCAGAGTGAAAAGTTGTCCAACATGAACATCCACATCTCTATAGGAGACTTTGATTAGAAACATTATTTTGCTGGAGAGGTGGACTTCTCAGCATGATTCAGGTTATTGTCTTGCTGCATTGCACAAATGCCCAAAGGTTTAAGGTCACAAACAGATTTCCAGGCATTCTCATTATTTTCTACCATCAACAGGATTTAATTACTATATTATCTGTTGTCTTTTAACATCAGAAACTATATTTAGTGGGCCATCTATGTCCCACAGTAGCAAAAATGCCCTAGAACATCACTCCACAACCTTTAACTGATTAGTTAGTATTTTTTTTTTTTTTTTTAGAAACAATATTTATATTTCTAATATTTTCAGCTTTGTTCTTCAACCACAATGGATGCTCTTTTTCCCAATCTATGTTGTAACGTGGAATCAAAAAATCTAATCCTCAGAGGCTTGCAAAACTTTAGATGTTGTTCTCAGGACTTTAGTTTATACTTACGGTAACTTAATAACTAACATGAGACAATTTCAAGCTGAATAGAAATGTTGTTTTACAAGAAAATAATCCAATTATATTGATGTCAAATCAATGTTTACAGGTCTTGGCTATACCTGTCTATATTATTTTCATTACCGTAGTTTAAAAAATATTTGAATGTTTAGAACTCTCCAATAACTTTCTATTTTCTTAAAGAAATTGAAAATAATATTTGTTTTTTTTAACCTCTGTCTGAAGTAAATAAGATTTTCATTTATTTTTCTTTATTAAAGGAATACGTAGTAAGCTGTGTTTATAAAACCCAAATGTGTACAGGTCCTTTATTTTCATGAACTGTTACACCCCAGGCCTTAGTCACATGCAACCATAGGTGTAAGCCATGAAACACATCAGCTAGGTAAAACAAGAGACAAAGTTTCATATTTTCTGGGGCTGCAACTAGCTTATTTTGCAAATCGATTATTCTGTTGATTATTTTTTTGATTAATCAGTTTATAATCGTATAGCCAAGGTTCCCTAAAAGAAGACTTTTTACAAAATTAAACCATGGGGGAACTATCATTTTTCTACTTTACATTTTTTTTTCAGTTGTGGTAATTTTGGTCTAACCAGGTCGCTCTGTCAGGTGATGATTAATCGATTTCTAAATTAGTTGCAATTATTTCAATATTCGATTGTTTAAGATTAATCAGATTCATTGTTTCAGCCCTAATATTTTCTCCAAATTGTTGACAGAGAATCTCATTCAGGTTCACTGGAGTCCCAAAGCCTTAACATTTTCTATGTAAGCCTTTCTAGAGTGATAGATTTCAGAACTTTTATGCCTTCTTACCTGATTCATGTTGCCAGGTTCTAATTAAGTGGTTTCTTGATTGTGAGTGCCTTTGCACTGATCACCTGGATGTGGTGAGTTATGATCACATTTATTAGGAGACTTAAGAATGAGGGCAATTATGACATAAACCCTGGTTGGTTTTAAAAACACAACATGCTAGCCTTCTTATTGCTGTCATTGTAATATAAATATCACTACTCTCCAAGTATACATTGGGTACAGCACAAAAACTGATGGAAGGAGGTATTTTATAGGTTGCACCTTTTCTCCTTAAATCATACATAAACAGTCATTTCAGAAGCATGGAAGGAGTTCAGTGCCTCGCTCAAGGACTCTTTGAGACATGAAGAGGATTTAGATCGACGAAGTGACCTTCTGCTGGAGGAAGACCACTCTACCCCGGATGCAAGGACTTGTCAGAGCAAAATAAGCAGTAAATGATGAGGCTGAGCATTCCCACCTTTCTTTTATAAACTAAGAACAAAACAAAGTTATGGCTTTAGACAGAGATATCCTCTACCATGCAGAAATGGACTCTTTTATCATGTTGGTTTTTAATCTTACTTTGCATTTATCTTACATATGCATATTCTGCTAACATCTTTATCTAACTTTTATTTCAGTCTTTCTTGAGATGTCCCATGCTTATCTTGTTCAGTTATCTCTTTCTTTTTATTGTAGTTTTTTCGTCATCTCTGTGGAATCACCAGCCATCTATCTCTGTGCCCCCCCCAGATGTGGTTCCTTCACCTAATCAGTATTTCACAAATCACTTGGATTCTTTTGATGTTCCTTCATTAAGGATGAGATTATCTCTGGGTTCTGCCTCCTGCCTGCATTTGGATGTTTCCTCAACATAGAATGAGACAGAGCTACTTGCAGGTTTGGCCTTTAAATGGGAGCAGATTAACATTTACTTCTTGTTAACGATGTCACAGAGAAGAAACAACAGTATTTGAGAAGCTGAAATCAGTACATTAATCAACAGAGAGGTAATCTGCATACCAATGAGTAGGTGGAAGAGGAATTAAAGGTATAGTGGATGATTTTTGAGAAAAAATGCACATGCACAACGTGTGAGAAAGCATGCACGAGCCCATTTCTCCTCGTGCACGCTCTGTTTAACAGTTGCTGTTTGCGTCGCTCAGACAAGCTTACTTTCCAAAAGAAGACAAGAGGACAACTTTTCCACTATGTCAGACTCAATACCGGTGAAGTGAAAAACCTAAAGTAAAAATTGGGACGAGCACAGAACAGCCTTATGTAAACATATCACCAGAATGATTGACAATTAGGAGGACCACTTATTTTGATGATCCACCCGGAAAAAGAACATCCTCCACCATACCTTTAAGTAAAGTTGTTCAGGAGGGTTTACACTGTCTTTGGAAAGTATTAATATTTATCAAACTTTTTCAGTCAAACTTTTGTAAAATCCAAACATAAAAAACATGATGCACAGTTTTAAATATTTTACAAATAAACATCCGAAAAGCCCCATTATCTCTCTGAAGAAAAAAAAATCCAACACAAGGAACTTTAGCCTACTAGGAAACCAAAACAGCTAAATATCTAAATGTTATAGAGTAACTCATAAAGTAGTGCTGAATTACTGATGGCTGTTTTTTTTTTTATTGTTTTTTATTTCAAACAAAACTGTGAGTATTGACCTTTATGCCCAAGACAACTTTTTTACTGAACTTATGGTGTCTGGATGTGTTTTTGCAAATATGCCAGGGATCCAACACTGACTAAAGTGTACAATATTATGACATTTATCAAAAAAACAAATAAAAAAACAGTCCAGGATAAAAATCCCCCAGTGAGGTTTGGAGGTGCTGGTATTCAGATTGTGTTTCATTTGGACACAGTGGAGCTAAACATCCCATGATTTCCAGTCATTACTTTGAGTTAAGATCATTGGAAGCTGGTTGTTTTTCACTGCCAAGCCCTGACAGAGCTATTGACAGCTACGGCTAAAAAATATCAGTTTACTACAGCAGCTATAGAACATTTTTCATCTTTGAAGTGTATGTTTAAAACAGGAAAAAAAATCTGTGTCTTTTCTTTCAGCCCTTATAGAACAGATGGATGATCAGATTTTTCCTTGACCTTGCTCTGTTGTTTTGTTGAGTCTGTGCATGTTGTTGCCGTGGAGCATAAAACCACTTAGAAACATCTGACAGCTTTCCCCAGCCTTGATTCATCATAATTAGGTCACTGACTCGGTCTGTTGGCCTCTTAGTGTTGAACTCACACTCAGCCACTTACATGTGCTCCACTAATAATACTCAGAGATAATCAGTGGTCAAAACATAATACAGGGAATGTGCAGGAAACTGGCTCATATTTTGTCTTTCACTCAATCTTGAACTCATCTACCGCCTGATATTATACATTAGTTTGTTTGGTAAATAAATTGAATAAAGGGTAATAGCTTTTACCTTCAATCACCTTGTCATTAAGAATTTATGGTAAATGACTTCTGATATTTTCTATATTTGCAGCCTGTAATGGATTGAAACAAAAACATGTTGAAATGCACATTGCTCTCATACCACCAGTAAACAGGTGGAGGATATTAAATGGAATAAATTACCTGGGACACAGCTGCACAATTAGAAGCGAGTCTTCTTTTCCATTTGTCTTCTCAAGTCTCTCCATTTTGTAATTTATTTTCTTTACCTGGGTGTGAATGAACGCAGGCATAGTTTGATTGGATCCAAACAGCAGGCAAATATGCAATTTACTTAGACCTTCCCTCCCTTAATTTGTTGCTCAGAGCAGAGCTAAGTGTAAAAAGGTGTAATCGCATCTAAAAGTGGAGACCTGCCATGTGGTTCTTCTGCCAGCTGCATGGAGTTACCTAAAAAGATCCTGAAGGGTGAAAAACCCACATATGCTTATCTGGAACTTTGTTACAGCTGAAACTTTCCTCCTGTAGAAATCCTTAATGTTAGTCAACAAAATGACACCAGAATCAAAGAGATTTCCACTATCTTTGTTGTTTTTGTAACACTTATTTGTTTCATGAAACCACGTTCAACAAAAGTGCAAAACATCTGATATTTTTATTTTTTGTTAATATACCTATTTTTATGAGCAAATTGCAAATAAATTTTGAACGTCTTTGCGGAGGTGACAATAAATAAAAAACTTCTACAGTTTGTTTTCTTATTAACCCAAATACACTGTATTATATTTATGATGCATAAACTTAGACTACTTTCATTGTCATTTTGTATACACAGTGCGTACATATTTCAGAACATTTCCATTCCATTAAGTGTAGCAGTGATGAAATGTAAACAGTGTGGGGGAAAAAACACGGTGCTGAAAATACATTGATATGGAAGTTCAGAGCATTGATATATATGGTGCAAATCTGCAGTGTTTTGGTTTGGTGTTATTTGTGTGATGCAGAGAAGGAGGTGGAGGTGGGTAGAATGGGGGTCATCTGAATAGAAGTCCAACATAGTGCGACCGCTGCCTGCACTTTAGGCACTTTCTAAGAGATGTGGATTGGAGTCCCTTTTAAGATGAACTATGGATGCTGATTGACCATTGACGGAGGTGAATACTAATCATTTCCTCAGTTGAACTTCTTCCTAGGCTCCATTATTTCAGACAGCAGAATACACATTCCTATTGCTTTCTTCTCATAATAATTCTCCAACAATTGCACACTTTCTGTGGCTATCTCACCACGTCCAAACAGCAGCAAGTTACTTAAAAGTTTGACCTTTCTTACCCACATAATGCAGTTACTGTACTTTTAAAGACATGCTCCACATCTCTCATCTTAAAGGACATTATTTAGCTTAGCTCAAAGAAAGACGGAAACAAATAAGAGTAACACACCTCCAAAGGTTCCACAAAACAGAACAACCAAGGCTCATCTAACTCTTCACCTGCTTTAACACATACAGCATATCTGGAGCTAATCTTGGATTGGTTTGAACTTCTAATGGCTAATCATCATCATCATGATGATGATGATCATCATCATGATCATCATCACCATCAACAGCAGCTGCAACAGCACAATCACCTTCATCAATCAGTTATTCAAATGATTAAAATTTGTAGAAAATATCTTATTCACTGGTTATTATCCTTGATGTATTTAATTCTGTTATAAAAATTATAATTAAACCACCTGGTTAAGAATATAGAAAAACGAATATAGTGCTTAGAGTAAAGAAACAATTAAAGAGACATGAATAACAGTGTTTTATTACACAGTTCACTCATGTCTTTTTCTCTAGTAAAATTCGAGTTCTTTGATCTCATCAGATGAGTTGCAATAAAAGTATCTGAAGAAGCAGACCGATGGATCTGGATTTATATCAAATCAAGATGGCCTTCACCTCTTAAGCAGGTAACTTGGGGTAACTTGAATGTTAACTATTATGGGGATTTTAACACTTTTTCTCTCAACAAGAGGTACTCTGTTAATATTGTTTTGAAGCTAGGAGTTCATCTTTGCTGCTTAAAGGTGTATGCACGCAAATTTGTGAAAATCAATTTAAGGAAGTTCTATTTCTATTTTGTTAAATTATTCGAATATTAGCAAATAATACAAACCTCTTATCTCAAATCAAATATTTTTTATGGAAGCCTGGTCAATTTCAATCTAAACATTGATTTGGCAGCATTTCCTGATGTATACACCTCTGAAACATAGAAAAAAGGCACACCATGGAACATGTCAGACCTCAAATGGAACAGAAATCATAGTGGACATCAACACTCATATAGAATGGTAAAAATGGAAAATGATAAGTTATTTTATAAAGCTTTTTCAAGTCAGGAGACTTGACAAAAGCAATTTACACTACTTTCAGTCAGTCACCCATTCATTCACTCACTGATGGTGGTGACTGACAGAAGCGGGGCTGCCATAGACAGGTGCCACCAGACCCTCTGACCACCACCAGTAGGTAATGCAGGTGAAGAGTCTTGCCCTCGGACACAATGGCCATGAAACCCAGAGCCATGGCTTGAACAGACAACCCTTCGGTTGCAGGGAAAAATCCAGGAATATTTTAGGTGAAAAGGATGCCAGATAATTTGATAAAAACGAGTAACCAACAGAGAGCTTTATCTGAAGTCACAGAGAAGATCAAACTGAAAAACTGATGCACATGCAGGAAACTTGCTGAAATGCCATAGCAACAACTTAAAATAGTAATAAGCATCTGTATGCCCTCCTTTTGCTTTTCAGCATGCCTGAAAACATTGGGGAATGCTCCTTACAAGATGATGGATGGTGCTCTATAGTATCTTTCCTTAACTCCTGACCAGGGCATCAGTGAGCTCCTGGACAATCTCAGCTGCAATCTGGTGGCATGTAGTCCCTGACATGTCCCACTGGAATTGGGTAATGGGAAGTGAAGGACAGTCAATGGTAGCAATTAATTAATTTGAACAGATCTCCCTGTGAAACAGATGGTTTAACAAGAATGTGCCATGAGGAGCTTTCACATTCACCCACAAACAAAGAATATTTTCGTCTGCGAAACTAAAGTTTCAGTGTAAGTTCCATAAAAATTCAAAAAATCCACTGGACTTGGTTTTCAAGATTTGAAGACGTTTCGCCACCTCTCCAGGAAGCTTTCTCAATTCAAATGTCTTTCAGTGTAAGTGTTGGGGGGGGGTGAATAAGTCAAGCACGTGACAGGTAATACCACCCGGTGCTCAAAGCATTTAAATGTAAATTGGATGATCAACGGTGTCAAAGGCAGTTCTGAGGTCTAAAAGGATTAAAAATTAGCAATTTGCTCTAGCAGCTTTTCAAAGAATGTCATCATCATTATTCAAATTAAAAGCAGGCTTTCCCCCTTTTTAGGTGCCAGCAATTCATATCACCTCAGCAGTAGACTCTTTGTGAAAAAAGCAACATCCAAAAGGATGTCAGAGTTTCATTTTACCATCTGATAGCTGTTCTGAAATTCCATGTCCTGATATTCAGTGGAGAGGAGACGATAGTGGACGTCTGGATGTTTGTGCAATGAGAGTGGTTTAAAACTGAAAATTAGCAAAAGGCTAAAAAAAAAAAAAAGAGAAACACCATCCAAATGAAGGGACTTCTAGGTGTTTACTTATTTAAGCTATGTGCATGACACATAACAAGGCACTTGGATATTTTGAGATTTGGTTTACCAAATTAGTATGAAGGATTTCAGGTGGATTCAAAATAAGGAAAATATGGAATGACAGATAAAATTCAGCTAATATCTAAACACAAAAACAAAATGATTTTAAAGTTTTATTAGTAAAGAAATGTGTTTGCTGATTTTCAATGTTGAATTAAATCAAAATATGTATAAATGTTCAAATCTAAATCCTAATGGGTCTGGGGAAAATTATTATTATTTTTTTAGATTCATGAAGAACAGTTTATATAAATGTCTTTGTGAAAAAAAAACTAGAGGCAATATTGCTTCACTGTCCCAGGAATGGATAACTCAATCATATCAGACATCTTTACACTAGATAATCTAATTAAACTTTGAAGTGACATTTAGAAATGAGGGGTGGTTTTTGCCTAGAGATACTGCTGAGTGTTGGGTTTATTTTGGATGGGGAAAAAAACACAATGAACTTCATAAGTTTAGCACTGCACAACTTCACTGACATGAGGGATTATTACTCTATCATACCACCTAGAGCAACATTTTGCTTTAAACATGTAGAAAAGACTCAAAATGCTTTCATTCTGCTTGACTGTAACATTTTGACATGAAAAATCTACCACTGTTAAATTTGTAATATTATTCTGACCTTAAACAGATTAAAACAGAAGTTGAACTTCCATTGTTCAAATAGTTCTATAACATTTGGCGTTCTATAATCTTTTTAACTTTTAAAGGTATTATAAGAGTTGCTGCTCCCTCACAATGTATTCATTTTTTTTATGATGGATTATGTTTAAAGGGTCTGTCTGTCTGTCTGTCTTTTAATTTATTCTCTTTTGGATTGCAGTAGGTGGGGCCAGTCTCAGCAGTCATTGTGAGTGAGCTACAGAGGTAGTCCATCAAAAAACAAATCCGAAGCCCTCAGTATTTACATCTCATAACAGCTGAGAACTCATATGGATAAGGTTAGGGTTTGGGGTTTAAAGATGTTTCTTTATTTGAACTGGAGGCAACTAGAATATCCAGCAGAAACCACGCATACTCTCTTCTTGCTTTGATTTAAAAAAAGAAAATCTCTAAATCTAATTATCTACTTCACAACTTTTATAATTACAATGAAGTACCTAAGTTTCAGACCTAGATGTAGATTTAAGAGGCAATGTAGATCTAAGTTGCTTGTAACCATGGTGAAATTGAGATTGGCGTACTTTATTGAGCTTTCCCTGTGTGGAGATGAAACTAAAACAATTCATCAATTTAATACATCTTTTTATTTAGAGATATACTTTTTTGTGGCTCACTATTCCACCTTAAGTAGAGGGTAAAATATCCACAATACTACAAATACACAGACCAATTTAATAAATCATAATTGTACTATCAGAATCATAGCATTTGATTCTGATAACAATGCTGATTTTCCACTGAAAGCTGAAGAAAGCACAGTTAAAATTAGAATATACCATCATACCCCCCAAAAAACGAAAACACTGTATTCCCAAAATTTGGTTGAAATTTAAAGTATGTTTAATAATTGCCTAAATATTCCACACATGGTATCATGAGGAAAGAATATTGTGTTTAAAGCTGAATAAACATCTTAATATATCAGACAGGAAGTTCTAGCTTTGGTACTAACAGGTCTGCCAAACAGACAACGACCCAAAGGATATCTCTGAAATCAATGTTTTCAAGTTGCTGTTATAAAAATAAAGAGAATAAGGCAGCAAAATAACCTGTTATCATTTTGTTTTTTAGAAATGACCCAAAATTTCGAACAAACCATTGTGAAAAGATGTGGAATTAAACTATAGATAAGAAAAAAAAATGTTTTGCGTGTAGTATGTGTAAACAAGCAATAGTAAATAATAGATACAGGTTTTTTTTCAGCTCGTTCTCTTTACTATAAAATTATTAGTGTTTCTTTTATTTTATACATTGTTTTATACGCTATATTGACTTTATGAGAACCTAAAAAATGCCCAAGTTGCTATAGCTGTATATGGCAGCAACGGATGTAGATAGGGATCAACATTAAGAGCTTTGGTCATGGGATTTTTAGTGGGTTAAGCATTTAGGAGGAAATACAATCAAGTAAGTATGATCACAGGATTCTTTGACAGCTGACCTAAAAAGCAAAGCAAAAAAGACGCCATAGAGGAACCTGATTTGGGCAAAGGCAGCTTTTTTAGTCTCTACCGGCCGCCTCTCAGTTCTCTAAATAAGGTGCCAAGGAAAATCATTTTGACCTGCATGGGGGGTCAACCACCATTTCTTGGAACATGACGGCAGTCTGTCATTATTCAGGCAGGCAGACAGCTCCTTCTTCTCTTCCCACTGTAAAGTGATTTCTTTAAACAGCAGTTTTAAAATCCTCTACATGAATCCCTTTCTTCTGTGAAATGGATTGAACCCAACACCTTTTTTTTTATATGAAAAAATCAAGCATCATCACTGATTTAATTATGTATGCTTGAGCTGCAGGAATCCAATTCATTATCAAACAGAAAACATATAGAACAAATGAGATGCAAACAGCAAACAACAAATATACTGTTAAAAATAGTAAAGCCAGTCATTCAAGAGAAAAGCATTGTACAAGAATCCTCTTTAAAGAGACATAAGCATTCAATAAACTGGTGAAAAATTCCTCCAGGCGTTTGGAGGGAAAGGAAAGCACAATCACGTCCTTTCTGATGCGTTCGGGTTATGAGATGTGCTGAAGATCACTTCCTGGCTAACACAGTGAGCGCTCAGAGAAGGCCCTTAATTGTATTTGTTCCACTTGATGGTCATAAAGGAACCGTGATCCCTGATTCACCATAATGTCAGCAGGTTTTTTGGGAGTCATTCTACACTTTAGACCCCTCACTGCCTTTTTTGAGTTTGGATATTTATGTTGCCCTGTGCAATCTAAGTGTGCATACAGAGAACATTAATATAACATGGGATAAAATACACGTTGTAAAATAAACGGCATAATTAATTCAGCCCTAAGTAGTAATGTCATGATTTATTTCAATCAGAGGTAAAAAGATTAGTCCATTCATTCATTTGATTTCATTCTAAACTTTCATGCCAGTTAGTTATGTGCCAGCTATTCATCCTTCTTTCTGACCTTCATAAGAGCAAGTCGTATATCATCGAGTTTATGTTTCTAGCTTAATGGAGCATACTCTTCTAAAACATAAGACCATGCAGGAGAAAAGTTGTTTATGGGAAAATAAACCACTGGTGAAAACGATCTAATTAACAGAGGAAATGTTTGACTTAATTTTCACTAAATAATGTAGACTTATGGTTGGGTTGGGTCCATTTTTGACTTCAGAAAAGCTTTGGTTCATCAAGACAAAGATTTACAAAGTTTCAGAAAACATTTCTCACAAATTTTTGTTTTATATTCCCTTAATAGCTTAATGTAGCTGCAGTAGAGTTGTCTTTTGCACATCCATGAGCGTAGGTTTGAATAAGCACCATAAGGACATGTCCCTACCAACATTTTGGACCGACCAGGTCCCTACCAACAATTACATGTGAAGAACATGTTTATAATTTACAATACAGCATTGTTGCAGCAGTAGAGGAGTTCTGGATGGAGAATATTGACGAGAACATGTTTGATCTAAAATGCAAAATGTTTTTTTTTTTTTTTTTTACAATTTTGGTATAACTACTCTAAGTGGATCGCTCTGTGAGCTAAAGTCATGTTTTAGAGTCTCTATACTCCAGTTAATGGTTAATTGATATAATTTGTTTAATTGTTGACACTATTTCAATAATTGATTAATTTGATGGATTGTTTCAGCCCTAAATAAAATACATGAAAGGGATTAAACAGAGAAACTACAGCCTAGATGTACAACTTGTAGAGTGAAGTTAATATATTAAATGCTCAGTGTCAGTTCCTCTTCTAGTTTCAGTGCTCATGTATATACAATACATTTATTTGGCATGCCTTGGATCTATTTTTTCATGTTGTTTCCTGATACAAAGAGAACATTTAAAAGATAAGGGTGGGTTTTACCTCTGTTTACCTCTGCACGATACTATATCTTCAAAATAAAACGTATAAATCCACATATAACAGACATATTTAGACTATATTCTGTTAAATAGGCACAGATTTACCTACTGTCTTAGTCGCTGGTCATTTTAAATGCAAATCTTTTCAAAGTGGAAAAAAGTCCTAACTCCTCATTCATCATTTGATAAACAGCCTCTAGTGCAGGCATCCCCAAACTCAGTCCTCAAGGCCCCCTGTCCTGCAGGTTTTAGAGGTTTCCTTGCTCCAGCACAGCTGATTTTAATTGAAAGCTGATTAACAGGCTTTTGGTCTACTGCAATCATTATAATCAGCTGTGCTGAAGCAGAGAAACATCTAAAACCTGCAGGACAGGGGGCCTTGAGGACCATGTTTGGGGATGCCTGATCTAGTGTATGTAGTGCTTATAAAATTTGTATAAATGTAGCAACAAATGCTGATTTTCTCTTTGAAACAAAATACACCCTGATTTTCATGTTAAGCATAAAAAAACAAGCATGCATATTTTTACATAGGACCAATGACATCAGAACAAAAGTGTCTCACCAAAGTTGAAATCAAACCTATGCCTTTGTGCACATCCACAATATAATGCTCATATTACAACACTTCCTAGTTAAGCTCTGTAGGATGGTGGTCTTTTCGCCTTATTGTTATGAGCAAGACAGGTTTGAAAGGATGAGGAGTAAATTCCTGCTGGAAGTAGCTATCAGTGAACTTCTAAACTATGGTCATAAACTGATCGACATAGTAAGTAGCTAGATAAATGTTCCTATGTATTGCTTTACTGTCATGTGAGTGGCTGATAAGCTAATTAAGTTTATGAGTAAATGAACGGCTCTGCCTAATAAAATGGCAGATTATGTCATATTAGCTGAATAGATTTATGAGGAACAAAACCCACTCTAACCTGCAGTATACAGGATTGCAATGGCATGAGAATACAACATACTTTAAGAAAACGATGGTGAAAAGTATGTGCATTTAGTTTGATAAATGATTCTAATGAAATCCTAAACACACCAATGAGCTGAAACATTACCCCAACCCACCTTTTATTGAGTAGGAGCCTGCGCCCCCCCATTTCTTTGACCGTTCAGATTATAATTTTAGAGAATGTCCTCATTTGTCCAGTTGGACACTAATGGATGTTTTTGGTTGTGGATTGATTTTATTGCACTCAGACCTGATGAGAATGGTTTCTAAGTGAACATCTTAGAAACTTTATTTGGTCCGCTTATAAGCTAAAAAGGTTGATCAAAAATTGAAATAATTCCAAGCAAACAATCCAGAGCAGCAAAGGGAGCAGTTTCAGAAACTGTCAGATTACTTTAAATCCAATCAATCTTCTTCCTGGGAATCAAATTAGCCTTCCTCTTCACCATACCTCCACACAGATTCCTCTGTTTCTAATCTAATTGCATAAACACCCACAGGGCATCTCCTCTACCTGCATTTGCCGTCATAAAGATTTTAACACAACAGCGCAACTATCAGCAGTCCCCGCAACCTGGCAAATATTTGCTCTCGCTTTCTTCGACACATCCTCTAATAGCTGCATGCTTCAAAACAAATAGGTCCCTGCTCCTTCTCGCCCCCCATCTCATCCCGCTATACTGTCTCAACTGCTAAATCAAATATTCATGTTTGGGTGGGTGGGGGTGGGGGGTGTTTAATACATTGTTGTTATTATCCGAGAAACCAGTCAGGCGGTTAATTATTGCTGTAAAAGGAAGATCAAGCCAGATTATAAAGCTAACAGGATTTATAGCATCCAAATTTCACTTGCTCTATGTTACCAAGATAAAGTTCTGCCAACGGATGGAGAGATATAAAACCCTCCAAAGAGAAGTGAGGACAGGAAGTGTTTTGAGAGTTTAGAGTGCCCTCTTGATGGTACTTTACTTTTATGGGTTGAATAATAGAACTTGCATGCTTGTTCCATTGGCAGATTAGGCCACGGTTGGTGTTGCTGCTGTGTCAGTGAAGCTGTGGCTGTGGGTTGGTGTCCTGCTCGCTGCACCTGCTTTTCAGGCAGGTTTAAACGGAGGTGGGGAACTAAAATAGTTCCCTGGTGAGTCACAGGAGAAAATATACCTACAGGGTGGTTAATCCCCCCTTTGCAGTTCAAAAACAAGTGTCTTGTTTGTCAGATCCCATCTTCTTGGTCAGCAACGTTTCAGGCAGTAGTGCAAACCGGAATACACTCTTGGGTGTGTTAGATGGAGTTCAGCTTTGACTGTATCGCTTAAGGCGTTGGACTTTTTGTAGTCTAATCTCTTTCTGCTGCAAGGCAGCATATGGTAACAAAATGTAGCCAGAGGAAATCTATATAATCCTTCATAGCAAGCACAGCGGAAATCAGGGAGGTCCTCAATGCAAACTCAAATTTGATCTTTTGGTCAGATACATTAAAATTATGAGATTGGAATACTCTAGTTTCTTAGTGACATGAGCTTTAAGTTTAAAATAAGTTATTTTTTCAGTGTATCTTTTACGACTTTGTGTTTTTTTATTCATCATATTCCTTCACTTTCAACTAGGCACATCTTTGGGCAAAGGCAGAGTCAGCGACCCTCAAGAGGGTATAACAAGTGAGTGCAGATCAATATAGCTAGTATGTGTTAAATTTCAAGGTTGTTTGATGTCTGGACAGGTTCACAGGGAACAGGTTCAGGCCTGACACAGAAGCTGAGTCACCTCGCTCCTCATTTTTTAGCATCTCCATAACAAGAGATGGTGCAAGCCAGATTAAATATCATTTACTTTTTTTTATCCCTTTTTTTTTTTTTCCCCTGCGCGAGCTTTGTCCCTTTTTTGAAGTGTGTGACAATCAGTAAATCCAGCTGAGTCCTTCCTGTTTGAAAAGAGCTGCTTAAGGAGAGATGAAAAGCAACTCGGAGGATGCCAAAGGATTTATACAAAAACATCATTTATTTTTAAAAGTGTCATAAAAAAATGTGAAAATATCAAAATCATTCAGCATCACAGCTTTCACTGTTAATGTACAATCATCTCAGTCACACTTACATTCAATATATAAAAATATGTATAAAAAAAGGCACCCTTTGGCTGAAAAATACATAAGGTTGCAGAGTAAAAGTGAGGCACTTGTTCTGCTATATCAGAGTGCTGGCCAGCTGTTTCTACAGACTGTGCAAAAGTTAATGATACTCTCCTTACATTTAAGTTTGCACTTGTTCCCTATGTAGCAATGGCTTTAGTATTACATTGGTTTACAGTCACACTGCCAATAATATGGCAGCTTTTGGTTAATGCTTGTGTAAAAAAGTTGGTACAAACACTGAAGAGATAACATTGTAAAGGCCTGGAAAACTTTCTGAACAAGCAGAAAGTGCATGAAAAGCACAGGTAGGTTAGTATATTCCATAGGAGCTCAACAGATTGCAATCAGGAGCGCTGATTGGAAAAAAAAAGAAAAACATGTGATATCTGAGCTATTTCTCAGTTTGAAATGAATTGGACCACCTGTGCGTTCTGCGATAGCTGTTGTAATTCCCTGACACCTTTCCTGCAGTTTTTTGGGGGAAGAAAAAAAAGCTACTAAAGGCACAGAAATGTATTCCCAGTTCAGTGAGCTGTACAACAGCCAGATTCCTCATGCTTGTGCAGAAGAGACATCCTGGAGAAGGTTTTGGAGCAGTTCTTGCATTGGTATTTTTTCACATCCGAATGGGTCTGTAGGTGAGCCCTAAGGTTGGACCTGTCTGCAAATGCACGGTTGCAGTGTGGGCAGGAGAAAGGCTTCTCGCCTGTGGATGCAGAAATGAAAACAAAGGCTTAATGAGGATGCATTAACATCAAGCTCTGAGTTAGTCTTATTCAAGTAAAACAAGATAAACTAAAATAGCAAACTTTTTTCCCCCTTAGTTTTAGTTATTCAACTAGATGAAGCTGCTTTCTTAACCCAAAAGGCCTGAATCTTAATCATCCACCCACTCACCAGTGTGCGTCCTGATGTGCCCCTGGAGCAGCCACGGTCTTGAAAAAGCTTTCCCGCATATCTTGCAAACGCAAGGCAAGGTGTGAGTCCTGATGTGCATTTTGAGAGCTCCTAAACTGACGTACTCCTTCTCGCAGTATTTACAGCTGAATGATTTTCTCGCCTGGGCATCGCAGTGCAGCTGCTTGTGCTTCAGCAGTCCAGAGTAGGTGGAGTAGGATTTGCTGCACAGAGCGCACTGAAACTTCTCCACATCCACCCCGCTGGGATCCGTCAGTTTGGCGAGCATCTGCTCATCTTCATCGCTCCTGGGGCTCTCTGAGCCGCTGTGGTCCTTGGAGGAGGTGTCAGACAGAGACGATGGGTATCCGGAGATGGGGGAGAGGTCGCTGGGCAGCGGGGACAGCGGCAGGCTGCTGGTGGTCCACACGGTGATGGGGCTGTAGGCGGCCGGGCTCAGGATCTCCGGCTGCGGGATGACGGACAGGGGGAGGCCCTTGTAGAAGTGCGGGGTGATGAACACTGGAAGAAAAAGCGTGGGGTGAAAACTGTTACCTGACTGAGTGAGGAGCACAGATTTCAGAAATGGTCTGGCATATTTAAGAATAATAATAAAAAAAAGAAATGTGTGTATTAGAAAAAAAAAAAACTTTACAAAGTTCCTTTAAACTTTAAAAAATAAATAATCTTTACCTGTTGGGCTTTCGAGCTCACTGTAATTTGGCTTCTTAGTGGAGTTTATGTGCTTCTTGACCAGAAAAGAGCGTGGCATCTTGGAAAACAAGAGGGTAACTTTCGCAAACTTTTACTCTACCAGCAAACACTCTGCAAGGCTTAAAGTTTGTTGCGTAAAGACGGAAATCCTTATTGCTTAAGTCCAGCGGAGTGTCATAGTGCGTCGCTGCGTTGTTGGAAACAGTGCCGCGGGTCGTAGCTGTAAAGAGCTGTAAATACTGCCCTATCAGGTGCATAGGAGGAGCCATTCGCTTTCATTTACATATGCTGGGAGCTCAAACCAATTAAATCTCGCCTGCTTTCAGCCTATAGGGGCGCATAGCTTTAAACTGAGACAGGTCCGCTGAGGTTAATTCTGGTAGGATACAGGTGCTTTCTGTACAACTTCTTTCATGTTTTCATCTGACCGCTCAAACATATTGAATTATAGAAAAAGTAAGGCCCTGGGATTGTTTGTAGGCAGAGCATCATTGCGTTATCACGGGTGATTTCATTATTCTCTCGAGGTGCATAATCTGGGAATGCACCTATAAAGCAGAGGCGCCACTAAGGGGGAGAACGGGGGCCATTGGGGCCAATAGTTGGTCTAATCCCTCTAACCAAGCGCTCAAACGCATATGCTTAATATTTTTATACAAAACAGAAAAGAAAAACTGTAAATAGTTTCAACATTAATGTCTGTCTGTCTGTCTGTCTGTCTGTCTGTCTGTCTGTCTGTCTGTCTATCTATCTATCTGTCTGTCTGTCTGTCTGTCTATCTATCTATCTATCTATCTATCTATCTATCTATCTATCTATCTATCTATCTATCTATCTATCTATCTATCTAT
>NW_015151785.1:7918-9566 GCF_000732505.1 Cyprinodon variegatus | reverse complement strand
ACCAACAAAACTAAACCTCCCCCCAATACACACGCACACGAGAACTACTTTAAACCATGTCTCCATAGGTATACTTTGATTTCTTCCAAATAGAAAGTGTCTTCTGGTTCCATTAGACCCATTAACCAACCCAACTTCAAGGCTACAATCCTCATTGGCTCCGTTCCATCCAGGTGGACAAAGTGACACACCTTCTGGCCTAGGCTGAAAAATGGCTTTCCTTTTTGAAATGTAAATCTAAGTGTTGCCCCTCTCAAGGTCAGCATGATAATCAGATTTATCCTTGCAGCTACTGAACTGGACAAAGAGAGGCAAACTTAGCAGTGTACGCCCCCTTGTGTTGGAGTCAGTTCTTAGGACCGAGGGGATTTTAGGTTTTAGTTGAAAATCTACACTAACAAGTCAATAACTTAGGCTTTGCTGTAAACCGGGTTCAACCTGAAGAATATGAATAGATTAGGTCAACGAATATGAAATTATTTATTATTTCATGGCTTAACTTTAATTGTAAATTGCTTATCCCGTAAAGAAAGAATACATTTAAATAAAGAATACTGTCTCTTACAACTGGTTGAATAAGATTAGAGAAGTGAAGCACATAAGTCCTGGCTGCCTTAGCTGACTTATGTCTTTGGATGGTGTTTCATTTAGCAAGGAAAAATGGTATTTACCTGCAAACAAGCAGAACATTCTGTGCTCTTTTAAGAAAAATGCTTAAAACAACAACAACAACCGTACTGCAACCCAGAGAAGCAGATCATGCTTGGACAGGTGAAAGATGCTATCTTGCAGTTTTTATGCTTCACCTCTGTTTCCCCTAACTCCTGTGGTTGCTCTTTTACTGTCAGTGGGAGTTAGAGCAAACAGCAGCCACGACTCACATCATATCAAGTAATCCTGAAAAGCAGAGGCTGCAGATCAGAGGCTCAACAATTATTTAAAAGCTCTTTAAATTCTAGACCTGCAGTAGGTCATGGTGTGAAAAATGGACTGAATTAAAGTGTGAGCTTCAGTTTCTCTGGTCAAGCACACATAAAAGGTATAGTACAGGCAAGGGTGAGATATCTGCTACACAATCCTTCCACCTTCCTTCATGTTCCAGGAGTTTTATTTTAAATAGATTCCATTGTATTTAGTTTTGAGTTAGTGTCTACTATGCAATATTTTGTTCTAATCTGAAAACATTCAAAACAAGCACCAATATCTGGTGTAAAAAGCTCATTAATCAGGAGGATAAATTATTCACTTTTATGTATTCTGCTTCCCATCTCTTATTTTTTTCTAAACCACTTCTTCTGCCTGGAGTTTATTTATTAGTTTACATTATTACCGCTTTTCCTTTTATTTTTCCTTTAATCCTCCAGTCTATGTAAACTTATGTGGAAGTGCTTGCTCCTACATTGCTATATCCCTTACAGGGCTTTGCAAAAAATCACAGTAAACACGCCACTTAAACCTTTTTCTTATTCAGCTTTTTTTTAAAATCACAAGCATCGCGAAGGTGATGCAGAGTTTTAGACAGAAAGAATAACAAATCAGAAAAGTGTGGAAGGCATGTAAAAAAAAAAAAAATAAAATATATATATATATACACTATATTGCCAAAAGTATTTGCTCACCTGCCTTGACTCACATATGAGCTTAAGTG
>NW_015151785.1:0-7643 GCF_000732505.1 Cyprinodon variegatus | reverse complement strand
CACTTAAGCTCATATGTGAGTCAAGGCAGGTGAGCAAATACTTTTGGCAATATAGTGTATATATGTGGAGATGGTATATGAAAAGCAATTATTAAGTTTAGCTACAGGTTCACAGTTAGATTACGTGTGGACTCTAACTGGACCATTCTAACAAACCATGCTCTACACTATTCTATGCTGTATCCTGTAAATGGCTTGTGGCAAAGTAGCAGGACTCTATGTGGCTTTCTTCCAACAATAATATTCTTTACTCCCCTCTTCCATTATAGCCACTCTGGTGGCTTGGAGAAGTAATTGCTATCTTGGGTACAGTTTGTCCTACTTGAGCTCTAGATCATCTGCAGAGTTACCACTTTCCTCTTAGTTACGTATCGGATAAATATTGGTCAGTTTAGGAGAATATCCACTTATTAGTTCCTGAGGAGATTTGCCATACCTTTTCTTCTTCGATGATAGGTTGGACTCTTCTGTGTGATTTACTCTGTGATATACTCTAAACTTGATTAAACCTTATCCCTGACCCCTCTGTGTTATTCCTTGGTTTTCATGACAGTTTGTTCACTAATCTCATCTAACAAACTTCCCATTGATGGTGTATTAATTGTAAATTACACACAAATTCACTGTATGCATTGATTACCTTATATTTGCAGGCAATTATTCTTAGAAATAATTTCTAAAAAGATCAGAACTAACAGATTTCGTCCTGCAACCTTGCATTACTTTACTTTTTATTTGCATCTTGATTATTTTAAACCTAAAAACAAAAGAGCTCAAAATAACCAATTGCTAAAGCCAACTTTGGAATAAATGCTCAAGTCCACTCTTTTTTTTTCTTCAAACAATCTAAATTTGAAAAAGGTTTTTGAAATGGACAATTTCACCTGCTGTGTGGTCATTTGGTCTTTAGATGCCATTGTATTTTGTTGCATTTATATGTGTTAGAACAAAGTCCAAATATCTTGGGGCTATAGATACACGAAATATAATGTTGCTTATTACAGCATTAATCCTTACTTGTTTGCTGCAAAAGATACTGATAGCAGATGACCTGTTCGGTAAGAAAAAACACTATCCCTAACAACATTATAATTGCTCATGGTAAAGGTGACCTCAAGAACAGTTGTTGGGGGCCAATCTACCAGAGCAGCATCAAAACCTACAGTAAATACTAAGCCTTAATTAAGATTGTTGGATGAGACATAGAAACACACATACATCTATTTTTTTAATTGGCTGCTCTATGATATTTAGGCTCAGGCTGGTGAGCAACTTCAAAATGTCAGTTGATCTGATGTGGTGGAAACAGCGAGATGCTGCAGCAGGAAGATGACAGTATGGGAAATGAGAGGCACCTGGTCATTGTGCCCAGCTGCTCACAAAGCCTCACGGCAAGCTCAGATGCGATATTGAGAGACTGGACACATTCACTTTATATGTGCATACGGGTGTCTGTGTGTGTGTGTGGGTGTGTGGGTGTGTTTGTTCAGTGACAGTGACAACGCAAAATGAGTGTCAGACTGTGCATCACTCAGAAATACCCCCTCCCTTTGCTTTTTGTCATTCGGGAGAGGTTCTTTTTTTTACATGCCATTTTTTGAAGCTTGAGAGCTATAAACTGAGGACATTAAATTATACTGCTTTAATTTGGATCTTTGTTTAGCAGGATGGTGAAGTTGAAATCATATCCTAAAACCTTAAATGACTCCAACAAACATCAGTTTTTACATAACCTTTAAGCCAGTCCTTATTTGACCTTTTTAGACTTAACCCTTCTGTCAAACCATTTATTTGGCCTAAATCATAAGATTTGTTAATAGTTACAGTCATGGGCGGTTCTAGGCGGGGGCCAACGGGGGCCAGTGCCCCTTTAGATCATGTCCTGGCCCCTGTTATGGCCCCTTTACTGAAGACATAATACTTGAAGAAATTCTAATGATGATATGGAACAGATATGCTTACTAATAGGTCCTTTGGATCTATTTCAGTAATTTTTTCTTTAAAAAAAATTATGTTTTATTAATTATTTAAAAACAATAAGTTGATAGCTTCAGTGATATTGAGACAGGATTCCAGTTTTCTTCTGATAAATGTTTTTTTCAAAACAAATAAAAAAAATACTCAAAAAATTGTAAAATTTGAATTTGTTCAAATTCTCATTTTATAGAAAAATGTAATTTTAATTTAAATTTAGAAATATGTAAAATTCCTAAATTATGAATGTATATTGACAGATTATTCCAAATAATGGCTTTATTTGATCTTTTAGATATTTATATAGTGACAATTTTTTGAGTTTCTTTTTTGCTATGCTAACGGATTTTTATTTTTATTTTAACGATAATCCAAATGAAAAGTTTTAAGCCAAAAATAAATATTTTAAGTTGGAAGACATAATTTCAATTAAACCTAATTGAATGGAAATTTCACTTCATGCAGCTATCTTAATGTATTTGAACCCCATGCCTGTTTTTTTTGTTTCATGCTTTTCTGTGCCCACATGAAAACCCGCTTGGCCCCCGCCCTGGCCCCCTGGAACATTTGGTCTAGAACCGCCACTGGTTGCAGCTGCTTCTCAGTACAAGAGAAGCAAAAAGGGAGTACCACAGCAAATTTATGGGGCTACGTAGATTTTTTTTATGCCCTTGCTGTCAAGCTAATGTGATCCTGTCAGTTCTTCAATTATACAGCAAGAAAAAGAAAAGCCCAACCTGTCCTCCTCACTCTCAGCCCACCTTATTTCCAAGGTCTAACTTCTAAATTGGTTTGCACTAAGGCTGAATCTAATTTCCTAGGGTTAGCCCCCAGGTCATTGGCACTTCTTTTAAATAATGTCATTGAAAAAGTAATCAATCCAGCACCAGGTGTCAAAAAATAGATATTTATTTGTGCTTGTTAAGATATAGGAAATAAATCAGCATATTTCTCAAAAGTCTTCAGGATCCTTGAGGTTTTTGTCAAGCAGTTTTTTTTTAAACATGCTGGATCACTTGTCAGTAATACAGTAATTTGGAAGGCCTCCCACTCAAGAAAAGGTTCTCTAGTATTTTATGTTTACTCTACTTATTGCTAATGTCTCTCAATGTGGCTCCTTAGAATCCAAACAAATAATTTTACAGTTCAAAACATAACATGTTCCTTTTTGCAATGCATTAGCCTTCATCATGTTGTCAGTCAGGGACTGTTTAACTGATAGGAAAATTGATTTGATTCTATGGCTAATTTCAGGGTGACAAAAAATAACCATTCTAAACCTCTAGTCGACAAACATTTCTGACTGGTTTCTTAATTTTAGACATACATATAAACTAAGCAACAGCACATCAGGATTTCCCCTGGGATTAATAAACCCGTCTGATTCATAACACATGATAAGAAATCAAAATAAATTTAATTAAATACAACTGATTTGTTTTACCACAGGTTACAGGTTCACCTTAAATAACTCTATTTAATCATTCAATGTAATGCATGCTGCAGGACTAACTGTATCTGACACAAGTTATGGTTCACAGTTTAACATATTAGGCACACATGACGAGAAGATCCTTACTCAGCTTCAAGAAAGAGGTTTCTCCTTTTTAAACCTAAGATATTTAGTTTGGTGTGCTCCTAACTGTTTAAGAGAACGTGAACACCATGCTGAGATCAAAAGAGCCGTCTGAGGCTTACAGAGAGAAGATTTTAGCAGCTCAAAATGGTTAAGGACTTAAAGGCATCTCAAAAGAACCTGAATTAAGCCATTTAACTGTATAGAAAAAGTCTCCCAAGTGGTGATTTAAAACAACTGCCAAATTATTTGCCACAGCAGACCATGAGATGCTAGATAAAATCTCCAAAAAAAAACCCTATCAGTTTTAACAGTGTTGATCTGAGAGCTACAGCAGGCTCTTCTATTTATTTTCAGCCTGGCCAAAAATAATCTAGAAAAATATAATGTTCCTTATACAGATTAGACTAAAATGCTACATGGAAAACAAAACAGGTTTGTGTCTTATAACAAATACAGCATTATACAAAAATAGTCTTATACCATTTTTAAGCATGGAGGGGGACCTGTTATGCTCTGGGATTGGTTTGCTGCAGAAAGATAAGCCCAACTGATTATCCTCAAAATCATATGGTTACCACCATGTATGTACTGTAGGGAGTTTGTAAAAATAGAATAAAAAATATGATTAAATGTGTTAGGATAATTATCATTGAGGATGTGTGAGTTTATTACACCTTGGTATTGGCTCCCTGTTTCAATTGGGGCCACTTCCTGAGAGGTGAGCCCGGAGGTAAGCAGCTGCCTGCTGTACAGTCTAAGCAATTTCTCTGATCTGAGTAAAATTACAATTTCTATCAGAATCTGTTGTCATGTCTCCTGGTTATTTAATACATATACGTTATGAAGTGTTATTTAAAGAGTTTTTCCTGAGTGATCTCTTTTCAGGAAAAAGAACCAGAGAGATAGAGCATCAGGGTGCATACACAGACCCTATCTATAACAAATGGTGTTTCTACCCGAACCTGAACATGTTGTATCACTCGAGGAGAGCCAGTGATGGACCAGCCACACAGCTGCGGCCGCACAGAGGTGAGGAGATTCCCTTTTAAGTATCTCCAGTTTTTTTTAAGGGGTTCTTTCCCGGGTTCTGTGAGCTTTAGGTTCTCAGGCAAGCAGAAAGTATGCACACAAAAAAAAATTGTGTTAATTTATTTTTTTTTTTTAGCTCTGAATCTACCGAGGTACAATTTGAACTTCTGAGAAAATGTGTTGGCTCACCAGTGGGCATGGAATACCCACACATTAAGCTCTCAGTTACTTAGATTGTTTTAGATTCAACTGTGTACTGGGACAGTTTGAGTCCGGTAGCTCTTAAAAATAAAAAAATTCTTTAACTTGTCTTTTTATCCCTTTTTTTCTTGTGTAAAACAGCTTATACATTTATTTAATAGGATTCTAAGTTAGAATGTTTTGAGTGTCAAGTAGAATGTGGTAACTTATAGTTTTAACTGAGGGTAAATTTTAAGATAAACATTAGATAATGATGATTAATAATAATGATAATAATGATTTAATGTTTTCTACTTGTCCTTAACAAACATTGGTCTAATATGTGTTATTTTAAGCAAAAAGTAAAACGTAAAAGTAAAAAGATTGAAATCTAGGTAGAATGAAGTCTAATTATTTCAACCAACAAGACACAAGGAAACAAAACACTGCATATTTAATATTTTAGAATGGGGTTTAAATAATATCACAAATCAAATAGATCTGTTTGAGTTTAAAGTTCCTGGGGTTGAATCAGGGCTGGACTGGGAACAATTTGTAGTTTTAGAGCAGAGACATTTCCACCTGATATTGATGAAAGGACAGTAAAACCCATGAATAATAACAACCCTTTCTTGTGACAGTGAATGCATGCTGTTTTTTGAGTGTTTATGTTTAATAAATTGAGACTTACAGCTAAAAAAAAAAAAAAAAAATTAAGCAAAATCAGATCTTGTAACATGACAATGCCAGTAAATCCAGACCGGATGAGTACTAAGAAATAGAAAGTTGTGATAAATTAAAAGGCTAGATATGATCTCATAACATGACAGTGTGGTGACTTAAAACAATAAGTATGACTAACTTTTCTACTGCTGGAGTCTATAGACTAAAAGAAATGTCCCACGAAAAGTTATTTTAACTAAAGAGTGTAAGACAGGCAGTACGTGCCTAGAGTTTCCTATTTCAAACGTAAAACATACTTTTGAGGTTTTTTCAGTAAGAAAAACATCCATTGTTGTTTTTTCTAATGTAATTAAATGCATTTCCTTCCATTAGGTGAAAGAATGAATACAAATGAATATAGTAAATAGGAATAGTACAACATAGCATAAGGCTCAATTATATGAAAAAATATAAAATTAATAAAAAAGATGTAGATTTGTTTGGTGGCATTTTTAAATTAAAACATTGATATCGAAATGTCAAAACTGTTGGGATCCTCAGGCTTGCCCACCAGAGGGCGCCGAGGATCCTCTTCTGCTCTATGTTATTGTCTTTTAGGGCTGGAGTTACTGTTGGGATCTGGAGATTACCCCCTGTCTCCAGCAGAGTGCGCCATGGGCCTCCTAGGGCTGGAACCTTCCAGCACACCTGTCATGCATCTTCTCATCAGGAGACTTCCCCTTTATAACCTCCTGCCAGACCTTCCTCCCACGCCGCAGTGTTGATCTTAGTTTGGAAACCTGTCTCTGGTCTGAAGCTCGGGAAGAGCTGCCTCACTGGAACCCTGTCTCTGGCCTGAAGCTCTGGGTGAGCTGCATCACAGGAAACATGTCTCTAGCCTGTAGCTCTAGGTGAGCTTAACCTGCTAATCTGCCCTGGTGAGCCAACCTGAAGATTCCTATGTGGATTTAACCTGAAGACTTCTATGTGGAGTTTACCTGAAGGTTCCTATGTGGAATTCAGCCTGAAGAATCCTATGTGGATTTTCCCTGTTGTTCTCTGCAGTGAGCTGGAAGCTCAGATCTAGGTCTGCCATGCTAAGCCTGAAGCTAGACACTTAGCTTCTCATGAACTCTGCTAACCAACAGTCTCCGGTCCCAGTCAAGACTTCAGTGAAACAGTCTCAGAACTTGTTTATTCTCTCGTGTTCAGAACTTTTAATAAACATTTGAACTTTTTCCCTGCCTCCTCCGTGTGTGTTCTGCATAAGGGCTCGCTCCTTTGATCCATCATGACAAAAACAAAAGTTAAAGTTTCTCAACAGAAGGAAATATTTTAGACCTGTGAAAATCGTGCCTTATTTAACTACAACTTTTACCTTTAGAAAATGATTGTAATAACAAAAACATTATTTTATCTCTTAGTATACAACTGTTCCTAAAATACTGAAGCCTCCTTGGAAACATCAGAGTAGTTCTAGTGTTTTGATTTCACTTAACTTTTCCACTATATTCTCAGTTCCCTGAAAGATTTGCAAAGTTTTCTCAATACTGAATGTTTCTTTGCAACATTTCTTTAAAAACTGACACCTTTCTTTAAATAACCGCTTTATCATGTACTGTACACATATGCACATATGTCTCAGATAGGTTGGTTTGCAGTACTGGGGTCCCACAGGGAACAGTGCTGGCAACGTTCCTCTTCACCATCTACACTGCAGACTTCTCAATCAAGTCCTTATGCTGCCACCTCCAGAAGTTCTCTGATAATTCTGCCATAGTTGGCCTCATCATATGTGGGGATGACTCAGAGTACAGACAGTGGATCCACAACTATGTGGTCTGGTGCCAGCAGAACCACCTTCTGGTTATTGCAGGGAAAACCATAGAGCTAGTGGTGGACTTTCACAGAAACAGATCCACCCCAATGACAACAGTGACTATACAGGGAGGAGACATTGTGGACTTTTATAAGTACCGAGGCGTTCACCTGTATAACAAACTGGAGTGGACTCGCATAACTGAGGCTCTGTAAAACAAAGGTCAGAGCAGACTCTTCCTGCTGAGGAGATTGAAGTCTTTTGAAGTGCAGGGGGCGCTCCTAAAGACCTTCTATGACTCTGTTGTGGTATCACCCATCTTCTATGGAGCTGTCTGTTGGAGCAGTGGCTTATCTGTAACTGAGAGAAAGCGGCTGGATAAGTTACTTAGGAAGGCAA
>NW_015151784.1:172016-181391 GCF_000732505.1 Cyprinodon variegatus | reverse complement strand
CTATGTATAATAAGTGTAGTATTTTTGTAGATTTGTAGGCTAGGGTGTCAGAGTCCTTGCTTTAGGTTATTGAACAGCCAGGAATCAGAGCAGGGCCACAGCCCTGAGCCACCGAGACCAGGGACAGGGATTTTACCACGTAGTCGTCCTCCAAAAGTGCCTAAAAAGTCAAGCGATTGGGTGACAGAATGCAGAAAGTCTATTTGTAGAACTCTGCCCACTGGTCAACACCACCCCATTTATGATTCTAACCAAATTTCCCCACTCACTGACCTACCCACTGGAAAGCCTGATCTGGTAATTGGTAGCTCCATAGTTACAAACGTGACATTAGAGACACCCGGGACCATAATCAAATGGTTGCCAGCCCTCCTTAACTTTTCCACATATCCTTTTTTCAGCCCGTCTCACCACAGCTCGTGCCCTTTGCGTGTTCATGAGAGCCCCTTGTCCTTAGAGGCACAGGAGCCCTTTTTGCACATGCTACACATGGTTAATGTTCTTGTTCTCTGAAGCCATTCGTGAGAGAGGTTTTTGGAGAAGTCCCCAGCTGTTATTCATCAAAGCTGCATGTTCTCCTCTGGTCATCCTGTCAAGATTTAATATGGACACTGGTTCCCAATGTCCAAAAACCATGACCACGGCATATGACACAACATATCCCCCTTTTTTATCTGGAAATAAAAGATGCAGTTCTTTGTTTTCAGATCAACAAATAGGTCCATAAAGCCATGAGATCTGGAACAGTGATGAGTCAGGTTCCCAATGTCCAAAAACCATCATCATGGCATATGACACAACATATCTCCCTCTTTTTTATCTGGAAATAAAAGATGCAGTTATTTGTTTTCAGATCAACAAATAGGTCCATAAAGCCATGAGATCTGGAACAGTGATGAGTCAGGTTCCCAATGTCCAAAAACCATGATCATGGCGTATGGCACATCACTGGAAAAATGGAAGATTGCAGCCGATCACCTTCTCTGCTACAGGATGATACCCTGGAGCCTGCCCTTGTCATTGGCAATGGCACCAGCGTACCATATGGTGATGGAGGAGGTGAGGATGGACTCAATGACGGAGGAGTAGAACTGCACCACAATGTCCTTCACATGTTGAATTTTTTTCAGCTGCCATATGAAATACATCTACTGCTGGGCTTTCTTGGTTAGGTAGTTGATGTTCAGCTCCTACTTTAGGTCCTGTGAGATCATAGGTCCCAGGAAGCTGAAAGACTCCACAGTCTTTCCGCTTAAGTGTGAAAGAGTGTAAAATGTGCAAAAATAACATTATTTCCTCACAAATATGTTCTTTCTGGCCACCTTTTTAATAACCTTAAAAAATACTGTAACAGAGTCCTCCTTCTCCCCCTAAAGAAGATTTCCCTTTATCAGATCATTATCAGATAATGTAGCTATAAACTTTGAAAAATCTGTTCCACTCTCTTTCTCCTCTGTATCACTGAGCAATACTGGAGAGAGCAACCATTTAATATATTCCCCATCACAAATTGATGATATTGTTGATAGGGTTACTAGTCCCCTGCGTACCCTTGAAAAAGATAAATTGTAAAAATAGAAAGCCAGCTCTTACTTGGTCAAATACTTGATCAGTTATAGACCTATAGCCAATCTTCTTTTCGAATCTAAAATTCTTGACAAAATTGTTGCTAACCAAGTGTCACGACTTACACCATAATTGACTTTTTATAAAGTTTCAGTCTGGCTTTAGAGCTCCTCATAGCATTGAAACAGCTCTGGTAAAAAGCCACAAATTATATTCTAACTGTCTCAGATAATGGAATTGTATCTGTACCTGTCCTTTTAGATCTTAGCGCTGTATTTAATTCAGTTGATCATATTCTTTAAGTCTACAAAACATTCTTCTAGTCTTAAAGACTTGAATATTTTGTAGGAACTAAAGCAATAGCACTAGACTGGTTTAAATCATATTTATCTGACCAATTTCAGCTTGTTCAGGTTAATGATAAACCTTCCTCATGTTCCATGTGAAGTATCAAAGGGATCAGTGCTAGGACCAATTCTCTTTACTATATATACAGTATATACTCCCAATCAGTAGAATTATTAGACAGCATGGGATTAATTTTCCACTGTTATGCCAATGTTACACATCTGTCTATAAATCCAGATGAAACTAACCTATTACATAGACTACAGGCATTTCTTGGAGACAAAAAACTGGATGACTCTTAGCTTTCTGCTGCTGAATGCAGACAAAACTGAAATTATGGTCTTTGGACAAGAATTTTTTAAAAAGAAGCTGAATAATCAGTCACTTCATTTGGAAGGGATTAAATTGATCTCAGATAGTAAAATAAAAAAATCTTGGGGTTATTTTTCAACAGGAACTGCCATTTAAATCCCTGTCTGTTAAATCCAGAATAGAATTTAAAATCTTCTTCTCACATATATAGCCTTAAATTACTAAGCTCTATCTTATAGCTGAGATATGATTGTTCCTTATGTTCCTAACAGAGTACTTTGCTTACAGTCTACAGGTTTACTAGTGTTTCCTGGGATTTCTTAAAGTAGAATGTGAGGCAGATATTTTAGTTATCAGTTTTAGTTATCAGCTCCTCTCCAATGGAACCAACTACCAGTTTTATTCCGTAAGGCAAACTTCATGTCTACCTTCAAGGGTAGGCTTAAAAAAGGTTTTAGTAGGAGTGGCTAAGGTTATCCTAAGCTATCTCTTTGGTTATCTTGCTATAGGCTTAGAATGCTGGAGGAAATACAGTAGGGACCAGTTTTTCATCACCGTGCTTAATTCTATCTTTATTCTCCCATTATGTAGCATTGTTAGGTGCTATGAGTTTTCTGGCAACTAGGGACCACTGTTGGACTGTATACCTTGCTTTTTTGGATGGGAGTTTGTGCTGTCCCTTCACTGCCAACTATTATCAATTATCATTTAAGTATAAAAAAATTACATTTCGTTATGTACAGTTTACCGACTGAATGAGCAGCAGCTTAGAAGTTAAAATGAAAATTTCCATTTATGAAGTGCAGCAGTGATCAAATTGTAAACAGTGTAGGAGAGACATGAAGGTTATTTTGTTTAACTATTTCTGCATTGTTAGTGGGAATTTGCAGTTCTAGAGAGTTACATTCCAAGTTTTGAATTTGTAGAATAAAAAAATTATTCACAGGTACACATTTATTTTACACCTGTTCAAATTTTAAGTGCATGTACACAAATTCTGTTCTACTATTTTCACATCTAAAACCTTTTAAATTCTCAGTTTTGCTTCAAATAGTTTGTGTGCTGTAACTTTGGTGTTTAGTAACTGTAACTTTTGTTTAATCTTTCACAATTACAAAAAAAAGTTATATACCTCTTCAAACTCTTGAGTACAAGTACGCAAATTGTGTTCTGTGAGTTGCATATCAAAAATGTCTTCCATTCAGTTTTGCTACAGTTGATATAAAACAAATGGTGCAAAACAAATTCACGTGTATTAAAATCTTAAAATATATATTTTTTTTTTCCTTAACACAAAAGTAAATCAATGAATACAACTGCACAAATCTGCTGCTGTGAGTCACAAATTCAACTTTACAAGTTACGCCTGTCACAGTCTTGATTCTGTTATATTTTTCTTTGCTCCATGTTTTCTAGTTTTGTTCGTTTGGTTACTATTTGTTGTTTTTCTGGATATATTTGAGTTCTAAGGTTTTTATTTGTTTTCCTCTGTTGCCCTCTTGTGTTAGTCTCCTTTTCCCAAGCTCCTTCCTTTGTGTCATGATGGGTCTAATATTTTTGGCCCACATGCAGAAAGACTCACAGAGAGATAGTCAAAGTATGAAAGTTTATTTTTCTGATTCTTGAACAAGGAGACTGAAAAACAGGTTAACAGATTATCTCAGCTTGGGGGGTCCAGCGACCAGGAAACCTTGAGCGTCCAGTGTTTTTCCACCCTGGTCCTCAAGGCACCCTGCTCTACATGTTTTGGATGTTTCTGACGTTCAGCAAACCTGATAATCTGCTATCAATTGATAACAGGTGTGTGAAAGCTGGGAAACATTTAAAACATGCAGGGCAGGGTGCCTTGAGGTTCAGGATTAAAAAAACACTGGTCTACAGTACACAAAGGAGAGAGTGATTGGTGAGTTGAAGGGTGGTGGGAAGAAATGCAGATGACTGAAGCTCTGATAAGCAAGGACGCACTGTTTGAGTTTGTAGGAGGCCTGGGGTTCCTGTTTGTGGAGGCCTTGGCTGGTTGTAAGTGGAGGTGTCGTTGGAGGGCGGACAGGTTGGGTTATGGTGGCACAGAGGAGCAGCGGAGCAGACTGTCAACTGGAAAACTTGAAGAGGTAGGTGTTCAGAAAAGGTGAGTAGTGTAACTCTCAGTGTCTCAAGAGGATTTCTTCCAGAGCTGGAAGGACTTGAAAAATCCCAGTGGATCTGTAGATTTCCTGTCAAAGATTCACAAAACAAGTGTAAGAGCATGAATTCACTGGTTAAGCTCAAAGTTTCACAAGGCTCAGAGGGGCTAGAGTACCATAAAAAAGGCAAACACTCTGGCGAAGAGGTGGTGACAGTCAGCTGCTCAAAGACTCCTCAGAGTTGATGATAAATTCACTGCAGGTGTGGGTAATTGAGACGAGTAGGAAAGCCTTCCAGGACAGAAGTGAGCCAAGGACATCATCTGGTGGATGAACGATGGAACTGAAAAAGACACACAAAGTTGCCCCCACAAGCTGGAACGACAACACTTTGCTGCTCTCTTCACACCTGCTCCCAATCTGCTAGTTAGTTCTCTCTTTGTTCAGTCTACTATAAATACTCTGCTTGTGCAGTTCCTCAGTGCTGGTTCCTCGTCTTACTCTGTCCTATCTCGTCTTACACTGGCTCCTCGTGATTATTTCCTCCTGATGTCTCCATGGTTCTGGTTTGTGTTACATTTTAAGTTGGATATTTGTATTTTTGCCTCAATTGTTTGTGTCTATTAATTAAACTGCAAGAAATCACCTCAGCCTCTTTGCCTCTGCATTTGGGTCCTCTAAACTACAACCAAACTTTGACAGAAGGAACCAGCCAAAATGGACTCAGCAGAGCCCTGTCTGGACACCCTGAGGGATTTTTTTCATCAATCTAGGCAATACTCTGGACTCAATATCCAACCTTACACCTCCTTGGAAGAGGGTGAGTGCGGCTGGCCAACTCAAGCAGATTCTCCTCTCTTACTCCACACTAATTTCTCCCTCAGTGTTATCTGAACTGTTTGAAGAGTTGGAGTGGAACCATCAAGCAGCCAGCGCCCAACTCTTCAATAGACCTCCACCACCCAAACCATCACTCCATCCCTTTCCTACTCTGCTGTCTATTTCCTCTGATCCGGTTCCTCCACCATCACCAGCTGTTGATCCTCACCTGCTATCTACTTCCTCCAGGCGTAAGCACTGCCACGGGGAAAAAGACCATTCCCTCTCTGGCGGGTCAGCCTGACGCCCCCACTGCCTCTCCGGTGGGTCAGCCTGATGCCCCCACTCCCTCTCCAGTGGGTCAGCCTGACGCCTCACTCCCTCTCCGGCGGGTCAGCCTGATTCCTGCTTCAGTTCCCCTCCTAAACAGGTCAGATTTTTCCATAGTCTCAGTCATCACCTCCATGACCAACAGCTAGTTCCTTTTATAAAAGAATCAAACCAGGTCCTCATATTACACCCCCCGCAGTATAAGCTCCTTATCTTGAGGAGTCTAAGTCATGGGACTTCTTTTATGGGCAAAGGGAAGATCTATTTCCCAAATCCCGAGCAATAGCCCTTTAGCGGGCCAGATCCCCTAGTGCCAGAGCCCATTTGTGGGCCAGATCCCTTAGTGCCAGAACCCATTAGTGAGCCAGTTCCCCTAGCGCCAGAGCCCATTAGCGGGCCAGTTCCCCTAGCACCAGAGCCTATTAGCAGGCCAGTTCCCCTAGTGCCAGAGCCCATTAGCGGACCAGTTCCCAGAGCACCAGAGCCCATTAGCGGGCCAGAGCCCTTTAGCTGACCAGATTCAGAGTCAGGGCCCATTAGCGGGCTAAATCCACAGCCCATTAGTGAGCTAGAGACCCCTGAGCGAGCTCTGTGCCGTCCAGAGACCCCTGAACACACTAATGAAATGGTTTCAGATTTAAAGCTTGATGAGAGTTAATCTCCAAGGCCCCTCAGCGGGCGCTTGAAGCCTCCAAAAGCCCTCAGCGGGCGCTCCTCAACCCCCTCTAAGGTTCCTCAGCCGCAGTCTGCGGCCCCCTCTGAGGTTCCTGAATCTCAGTCCTCGGCAGAGACGCCATCCTCCAAGGCCGCTGCTGCAGATACGCCGTCCTCCAAGGCTGCTGCTGCAGAGACGCGTCCTCCAAGGCTGCTGCTGTAGAGTCAACGTCCTCCAGAGGTGCTCCTATTACCTGTTAAAGAACATTCATGGCCTCTTTTGTATTTGCACTGGGGGAAATATACAGCAGTGATGCTAACCACAGTGAACTCTCTAGGCAGAAGATTCTGCAGTTAACAGCCAAAAATTCAATGTCTGGAGAGCAGCTGGTAATCTTGCATTTTTAAACTAGTTGTTCTTAATGTAAATACACAGCCCATCTTCTCTAGTCTTACTGCTGAGTTCACCGTTTGTCGGAGTGGTATAATGGGAGCCCCTCCAGGCTAATAGCAATTTCCGGTATGGACGAATTAAGCCATGACTCAGTCAAAATGATGGCGCAGCCGTTACCACTCTCCTTCTTTGAAGAGAGTTCAAGTTGGAGATGATCCATTTTGTTGTCCAGTGAGCGGATGTTGGAGAGCAGGAGTGATGGGATGGTGGTGCATGAGGTTTCTTCTTAGCTTCTTTCTTAGCCTGCCTCTGCAGCCCCTTTTTCTAGGCGGAATGTTTTGTAAAGTTGTCGGGAGATGTCAGTAGTTGCTGCCTGTAGTAACCTCCATGTTGATGATTAATTTTAAACAGAACAAGCTTTGTTTTAGCAAGGGTTTAAACACTTATATAACATTAATGTTCATGAGTTCTCCCATATGCTCAAATTTGATTACCAAAGTATGACCAAAAATGATTAAATGGAATCCTCATGACTGCTTGCTGCTAGCTCATTCAAATACGGTAAAGAATCAATTAACTAAAAGGTACTGGTCAAGATTAAGCAAACATTTAATATAACACTAATTGGCCAAATAGTATTTTAAAATAATGTTAATAAAACATTGTTTGGCCAAACAATGTTTTTATTAACCCCTCCCTAGGCTGTCACCTTATCTTGTTGAAGGGTTTTGAGTGTCCCAATGATCTTATTAGCTATGCTGTCTTGGGGCTTTATGCCTCCTAGTAGGGTCACCCAACGCAGACAGGTGAGGCACCAGACAAAGAGCAGCCCAAAGACCCCTTATGATGAGTAACATAAATGGACCAAGTGTTCCCTCGCCCGGATTCGGGTCACCAGGGCCCCACTCTGGAGCCAGGCCTGGAGGTGGGGCACGCTGATGAGCACCTGGTGGCCGGGCTTTTACCCATGGAGCCCGGCCTGGCACAGCCCGAAGAGGAAATATGGGTCCCCCTTACAATGGGCTCACCACCTGTAAGAGGGGCCAAAGGGGTTGGGTGCAGTGTGTGATGGGTGGCAGTGGAGGGCAGGGACCCTGGCGCTCTGTTCCTCCGCTGAAGAAATTGCCTCTTGGGACATGGAATGTCATCTCTCTGGTTGGGAAGGAGCCTAGTAGTTAGAGTTAGTGCGCGAGGTTAAAAGGTTCCAACTAGAGATAGTTGGACTTACCTCGATGCATGGCTCTGGCTCTGGAACCAGTCTCCTTGAGAGGGGCTGGACATTCTTCCACTCTGGAGTTGCCCCTGTTGAGAGGCGCCGAGCAGGAGTGGGCATTCTTGTTGCCCCTCATCTTGGTGCCTGTACATTGGGGTTCACCCCGGTGAACGATAGTGTTTCCTCCCTCCACATACGTGTGGGGTGATGAGTTCTGACAGTTGTTTGCACTTATGCTCCAAACAGCAGTTCAGATTACAGACCCTTTTTGGAGTCTTTACAGGGGGTACTGGAGAGTGCCCCTCCTGGGGACTCCCTTGTTCTTCTGGGGTACTTTAACGCTCACCTGGGCAATGACAGTGAGACCTGGCGAGGCATGGTTTGAAGGAATAGCCCACCTGAGCTGAACTTGAGCAGTCTTCTGCTGTTGGACTTCTGTGCTCGTCATGGATTGTCTATCACGAACACCATGTTCAAGCATAAGGGTGTCCATATGTCCTCTTGGCACCAGGACAGCCTAGGCCGTAGTTCAATGATCAACTTTGTTGTTGTTTCATCTGACCTGCGATAGCATGTGTTGGACACTCTGGTGGAGAGAGGGGCGGAGCTCTCCACCGACCACTACCTGGTGATAAGTTGGCTCAGATGGTGGGGGAGGACACCAAATCCCCACCCCCCAAATATAGTGGGGGTGGTGTGCTTCTGACCTCGACTCTGGACGTCATATGTCGGTGGGCGGAGTACTTCGAACACCTCCTTAATCCCACCAACAAGTCTTCCATTGAGGAAGCAAAGCCTGGGGGCTCCGGCTTGGGTCCTCCCATCTCTGCTGCTGAAGTCACTGAAATGGTTAAAAAGCTCCTCTGTGGCAAGGCTTCAGGGGTGGGAGATTTGCCCTGAGTACCTTAGGGCTCTAGATGTTGTGGCGCTGTGGTGGTTAACGTGGCTCTGCAACATTGCTTGGACATCAGGCGCAGTTCTCTTGGACTGGCAGACTGGGGTGGTGGTCCCTCCATTTAAAAAAGGGGACAGGAGGGTGTGTTTCAACTACAGAGGAATCACACTCTTAAGGCTCCCTGGTAAGGTCTATTCCGGGGTTCTGGAAAGGAGGGTCTGTCGGTTAGTTGAATCTCAGATTCAGGAGGAGCAGTGTGGTTTTCATCCTGCCGTGGAACACCAGATAGTCTCTACACCCTCAGCAGGATTCTGGAAGCTGAATTGGAGTTTGCCCAACCAGTCAACAAGTGTTTTGTGGATCTGGAGAAGGCATTCGACCATGTCCCTTGGAGGGTTCTGTGGGGGGGTACTCCGGGAGTATGGAGTACCAGGCCCTTTAATAGGGGCTGTTAGGTCTCTGTATGACAGGAGTCAGAGCCTGGTCCACAGTGCCGGCAGTAAGTCAGTGTTAGAATAATTTTAATGTATCTGTTTAGTGTTATAATGCATAAAGCTGTGTGCTATGTGCATGTGCTCATAGCCACCTTTTCTAAAGTATACTGTGATTTGTTGGCTTGCTTTTGGGGAGTTTATGGTTGATTTACGAGCAGCACTAAGGCAATGCAAGGCAAGGCAAAGCACCATGCAGTACAAAGACAATGCAAAGTGCTTTACATGAT